>NW_021703774.1:16152287-16353481 GCF_005190385.1 Monodon monoceros | reverse complement strand
CACACACACACACACACACACACACACACACACACACACACACACACTGGAATATTACTCAGCCATAAAACACACCATTTTGCCATTTACAGCAACATGGATGGACTTGGAGGGCATTATACTAACTGAAGTAAGTCAGACAGAGAAAGACAAATACTGTATGATATCACTTATATATGGAATCTAAAAAATACAACAAACTAGTGAATAAAACAAGAAAGAAGCAGACTCGCAGATATAAAGAACAAACTAGTGGTTACCAGTTGGGGGGCGGGCAGTGGAGGGGGGAGTATAAACTGGGTATAAGATAGGCCGCAGGATGTATTGTACAACATGGGGAATATAGCCAATATTTTGTAATAACTGTAAATGGAAAGTAACTTTTAAAATTGTGTAAAAAAACTTTAAAAAAATTTTTAAAGAGTTCTTTTGGGGAAAGATCTTATGGGAGCTTTGTATAGAGTATATGAGTAATTGTAATGGTGTCAAGAAGATATACACACACACATACACACATACATGTGCTGTGTCATTAGTAACTCATTTTGAATAATCATATACTGAGGGTGAAAATTAGTCCTGGCATTTGTGTCATAATAATCCAACCCTGGACAGGTCATGAGCATTGGAAACCTGATACATAATGGTCTGCCATTCATAACTCCAAACCTTTCTTTTTTGGAGTCACAGTTGTGAGTTGTGGATGTTACAGATGGTGGCGATTATCATAACGATTATCGTTATGATTATCTAACCTTAAACTGAGAACTACTGCCAGGCAGTCTTGTCTGAAAAGCTCTTAGGCATCAACACTGCAGGAAGACCATGACATAGTATCTGAGGTTAGGCTTGCAGAGGCTGCCAGAATTATTCTCCCTCCATCAAAGGCGTTTGATCCCCAAACCTAAGCTCTAAATGCAATCTAGCAGTTACGTTTGCCTGCTCCTGCCTGCCATAAAGAGCATGACCATATAAGTGTGATACTTGGTAAACTTTTAGAAGGTGAAAGGGAGCTAGGCCCAAGCCATGATGGTTTTTAGAGGAAAATATGGAAGAAGAGAGCTGAGGACCTTTTTTTTTTTTTTAAATTTGAGGATGTAAGGAGGAATTATTAGAAGTTCAAAATCAATTCTGAGGAACTAGAGCATAATCAAGGCTGGCTACTGACATCATTGACCAAGAGGCAGGTCCAATTTGAGAGAGGACATCAAGACTTCTGCATGGTGATTCTCTGCATTCCGTGTAATCCGTGCCAGTCAGTCTGAGAGTCTGTTCAGGAGCCTATGAGAGATACCAGAGCAGGTTCTGGTTCAGGGACTGCTAGGAGAAAATGGGAAGAGGAAGTAGGTCAAGTTCCTATCCACCTCTGTATGAGTCTCCTAGGGCTGCCACAAAGTACCACATACCAGTTGGCTTAAAATAGCAGAAATTTATCCTTTCATCATACTGGAGACTAGAAATTTGAGGTTTTAGCAGGGTTGGTTCCTTCTGTATACTCTGAGGCAGACAGATGTTCCATGCCCCTCTCCTAGCTTCTGGTGGTTGCCCGCCATCCTTGGAGTTCCCTGGCTTGAATATACATCCCTCCAGTCTCTGCCTGCATCATTATATGGCATTCTCTCTCTGTCTCTGAATCTCTCTCTCTTTATAAGGACAGCAGTTATTAGATTTAGGGTGCACTCTAATACAGTACAACCTCATCTTAACTCGACTGCATCTGCCAAATAAGCTCACATTACAGGGACCAAAGATCAGGACTTCAGCATATCTTTCTGGGGAAGACAGTGAAACTCATGGCAACCTCCTTCCCTCTCTTTTCTTTTTTTTTTTTTTTTTTTTTTTTTTTGTTTTTTAAAGAAGATGTTGGGGGTGGGAGTTTATTAATTAATTAATTTATTTTTGCTGTGTTGGGTCTTCGTTTCTGTGCGAGGGCTTTCTCCAGTTGTGGCAAGCGGGGGCCACTCTTCGTCGCGGTGCGTGGGCCTCTCACCATCGCGGCCTCTCTCGTTGCGGAGCACAGGCTCCAGATGCACAGGCTCAGCAGTTGTGGCTCACGGGCCTAGTTGCTCCGCGGCATGTAGGATTCTCCCAGACCAGAGCTCGAACCCGTGTCCCCTGCATTAGCAGGCAGATTCTCAACCACTGCGCCACCAGGGAATCCCCCTCCTTCCCTCTCTTATGCTAGGGTGTCTTCCACTTGTCTTCACCCAGCTGCCGCTCATTCCTGATATGTCACAACCCTAGCTGTCACAAGACTTGAGCATCCGTTTGAGCTGTCTCTCACATAGTAGACCCTGTCTGGATCAGTGTTCTCCTGCAGCAGGCTGGATTTGTGATTTGGACTGCTGGCCCTTTCTTTGCTCTGGAGGTGGGAGTGGGTGGGGTGAGGGGATGGGGGGAGCAGCGTCACACTTGTCTCATAGTTCCCAGCTCCCTCCCAGGTAGCATTGATTGCATCGGGGCATCTGGGCTGTGTCTGTCATCAGCAGTGAGGCCTCAGCTTGTCTCTGAGCAATGAGTTTGCCATTTATGAAGAGTTTGCAGTCATTTTGCATCCTCCTTTTCATGTCTTTCTTTGTTCTCTGTTACACTCAAATTCTGACAAAAGAAAGGACAAAAATAGGGACTCACAACTAAACACCGATACAGTTATGTGTGAAATCTTTGTTGCAATTTCCCGTATAAAACATTTTTCTCTCTCAGTAATACTTTGCAGTACCATGAGATTCTGAAGGGAGGGAGAAATGTTTTGCTGTTGATTGCTATATAACTTGGAAGCTATCACTATTCTTTAGAGTACAGAGGTGACAATCTCTAACATTAATGCACAGTTCCAAGGGGGACTGTATACTGGGATTCATATTTTCAATATAATTGAAGGAGGGGATCCTACCGTAATAGAAGCTGTAGATATGAGTAACTATACAAGTCCCACAAATCCAATGCTCTTTTAAATTAATTTAATTTAATAAAGCCATAATTTCCAGTTTGCTATGTAATCTGAACTTAATTTTTTTAGAATAATGACGTCCAGAGTTTGAAGAAAAAAAAATATTTTTGCTGAGATGGGAATAGTAAGAAGTAAAAGAGAAGAAAATTATGCCTTCCAAACGCTATCTCAATAGCAAGAAGCAGATAAAAGGCTTTCTGTTTTGCTAGCATCTTCTTATTGTTACTACAGCTAAAATATTTTTAAAGAGAGGGTTATTGATAAGAAAAATTTTTGAACACCAAATAAATTTCTAGTCATCACAAAGGCTTTTCTTTAACTGTCTTTTCTAAAATAGAAATGTTTAAAGGAAAAAACAACAACAACAACAACAGGAAAATCACCTTAAAATGGACATGGAAAGCACCAGACTCCATAAAAATATTCCCATCTTGCCTGCTTCCTTATTTGTATTGTGTTACATTTCCTGCAAAACGATCTTGTTATTGTTTCAGTGTACAGAAATGCAAATTTATTTGCCTGACCAAGTGCAAATGCTAAGCCATTGAGGAGAAAGATGTGGTTGTTTCCAAATTAAGGACTTAACAATTTTCTGTCCCTGGAGACCCTCCCAGGATGCCATGAAATGCACAGCCACGTCTGAAATCTGAAAAAGTGTCCTGTGACCCTGTGGTCAGTTCTGCTATGGAAAGAGGTCTTTCCTCCCTCTCTTGGGGGAGGCCATTGCCGGCCTCACTCTCGAATTCTTTATTTGCATGTGCTAGCCTTTTTATTGCAAATAGGGCTCTAAATCTTACTTTAGAAATGGATATTGCACCGTGTGCAGGTGGCTGCGTGGTAGAGGCTATCAATAATGTTAGTTATGAAAACCTGATCATAAGTGTTTTTAGTCCATTAGCCATTTCACTTTATTTATGTCCCCTTTCAGGCAGGATTTGAAGGCAATATTCAAAAGATGAAGTTTGGATGAAGAGCAACACAAGAGGATATAAAACACTGTCACATCTTTTCATGCTAGAAAATATTTCTTCCTTATATTATTTTTTTTTTAAACAGCTCCTAAAAATAAGTAACCTCTGGGGGAATGAGGAAGGCAGGAAGAGGAACTGGGCCAAGCACAGATATATTTAACACCTATTTGTCCATCTATCTATCTATCTATCTATCCATCTCTCCCTTTTCTATCGTTACATTTAATTACCTTTAACGCACATTACCAAATTTTAAAAATTACTTATCACACCCCCAATGTACCTACAGGCAAATTGGACCCATTTTGCTTCATTTCAGCTCCTAACAGAAATTCAGCTCATGATTTATGAATAAAGTCCTATTTGCTCTTATGTGCTGCTTTATTTTCCAAAGAGCCTGCAGTCTAAACAGTTACACCTGCAAGGAGAGGATGTTTCTGTGCCTTTTCCTGGCGGACAGTGGCCACCAACTGTTGAGATTGCTGGTGTGTGGTTACCAGTTTAATGCATCCCCGAAGCCACTGCCTGATCCTCCCGCAGAGAGAAGCACATGCAAACGTCAGCCCACGGACTTCGCTCCAAGCTTCACCCCAGCGTAGGTAACACGGCCTTAGCGATCACTTCCAGAGATTCGCTCCCATTTCACAAAAAAATGCCCAAGGAGAGCAGGAGAAGAAACCAGACTGGCGAGGAAAAGGATGTCTTGAATCATCTAACTTTCTGTTATATTAAAACGCATCATCAGGGCTTCCCTGGTGGCGCAGTGGTTGAGAGTCCGCCTGCCGATGCAGGAGACACGGGTTCGTGCCCCGGTCCGGGAAGATTCCACATGCCGCGGAGCGGCTGGGCCCGTGAGCCATGGCCGCTGAGCCTGCGCGTTCGGAGCCTGTGCTCCGCAACAGGAGAGGCCACAACAGTGAGAAGCACGCGTACCGCATAAAAAAAAAAACAAAAACAAAAAACTGCATCATGTTATAAAAGCAAAGGAGAATGCATTTTTTTCCCAGGAGGTTAATAGGCATTTGGGGGTCTTTTAAGAAAAGAATCAAATGTTTAGTCTAATGTCCCAAACCAGTAAAAGAGGTGTTGTAACTCATTGTTGGGCCCCATGCTTCATTTGAGCTCTGCACACTTAATGGTGAGTCCCTGACTTTCATGTTAATTTTCATGAATGACGATGCGTAAGCGATGTTTTAAATCCCCGTGCAGACCCAAATGAAGGTGAACCCTAGCAACCTGAGTTACCTAGTCCTTCTCTGTGGACTCATTTCTAATTGAATGTTAAGATCAAAGTTTAAGTTTATAAGAAAGAAAAAACAAGTGCAGATAAATAGTTATTATCTGACATCCTTATGAAAATTCATGACCTGCCGTTTTATCAGAGACCTTCTAAGAATTCTAATTGTGAAGTCTGCGGAGCTATTAAATGGCTAGTACACTTCAGTCTCTTGATAAGAAGTGAGTTAAATAATTGTCCTGTTTAACTTGTGCTTGTTAACCTTTAAGGTCAACTAGTTTGAACATACGTTTAATGAAATCCTGGAGCCAGAATTTATGATACCGCTGCTGAATGTTAAATTGGACCATTTACATAAGCAGGACATTAACCTTCTGAGCACTAAATAGCATTTTAGCACTTAGCCACTGGGGGCAATAAGAAACATGTTCTATATATTTGTGATAAGCTTGCCTGGAAACTCTCATGATGACCAATTGGCCTACCAAGTTTAGCAGCATAATTAAATGAACGGATTCAGCCTAAGTAAATGATCAGTGCTGTGTACAGTATATCATTATAGTCCGAAGGAAGAAAAAAAGATATGAATAATTTAATAATACATTACTAATTTATCAATGCTAAGTGACTTTGAGGTGGCTCTTTGCAGTTCATTGTTTTCAATTCGATATTTGATTGACTGCTCATGTGATTCAAACTGAATGTATTTCATTTCTTACCAGAAATATATAGAAGCAGTAGATTTGATTTGATTTTTTTTAAGCTGAGATGTGTGGGGTTTTCTGCTTTGGTGAGATTACAAAATACCTACTACTGTGCACTGATTAGCAGGTAAACTAGGCATTTGTCACAATCAGATGTGTGTAGTCCCTACTCCTTGGTAGCCTTCCTGAGGGGAGGGCACTAACCCCTGCATTGTGCATAAGCCCAGCTTGCAACACAGCAGCAATTATCATTATGGTTTGGAAGGGTAAAGCACCAAGGAAAGCAATTTGCGCTTCACCCAGGAATGTTCCTGCTGATTGTGGACAGTCAATCCACTGGGCTGGCTCTCCAGGAGTTGCATTCTGTAAACTCAGTCTAATACTCGGGCGTCCTGCTGGCCAAGTGTGTATTTGGGGAAACAGTACGTTACCCTGCGGTCAGCTGGGGCCCCTGCCCCTTGGACTTCTAGGGTAAACCTGGATCCCAATCCATGTCTGTGACAGTCCAAGACTCTTCCTTATATTTCTGAGAGGTCCTGGGTTTTTACTTCCTGTGCATCTCTCTCTTAACCTCACTCTCATTCTCCCTGTCTCTATTGTCTTGAGAGACCCTGTGTGTGTTGTCCTCAGCTTTTCAAGTAGCTTCTTCTAGACACCACTCATGTCCGCCATTCTGCGATTCTAATGACAAGCAGTCTGGTGAGGTCACATTGCTGAGCGCCCTATCTTTCGCTGGTCTCAGCCTTTATCCATTCCTCTCTCCTCTTCACCTTCTTCTTTAAAGGAACAAGATTGTTTCTCTCCATCTTGCCGAGGTCCCTCTTAGGTTTACCTTCTACCCCAAAGAAACAACCATTTGTGCAAACAAACGTTTTCCCCTTTCTAAAGGAGAAATCATAAATACTTTCACATCTAGTTGCAAAAGAATGGGAATATGGTACAAAGTGAAGCGAATATTTGGCAAATATCTGGTTGATCTGCTTGACGTGGCAAGTCAGGCTAGACGTGGTAAGTCCTCCCTTTCTGAAGACATGGCTTCCTAATCTGAACCACAGCCTGCTTCAGCAACAACAAACAATAATAATTCCTGGCATTTTTACACTTCAGAGAATGCTCTGCTGTATATGATCTCATCTCATCCTTGAGAACCTGAGAGGCTGTTATACCAATTTCCCATACATGAAATTGTAGCTAAAAGATTTAAGTCCCTTACACAAACCCTGCCCTGCTAGTTGGTGACAGAACCAAATTAAAATTTTTTTGTCTGTTTCCAAGTCCATTGCTTCTAGGTTGGCCTGACCCATGTGTTCCAATCATTGTTCATATCCACACACATAGATTGCACACCTATTATTATTTATTAATGTTAAAATACTTCTAAGTAATTTATGTACATGATAAAAGATAGAACAATACAAATAATTATGTAGGAAAAAGTAGACTTTCTCTTTTCTCTGAATCACAGTTAACCCTCTCCAGAGACAATACCAGGATCTTGTAGATCTTTCCAGTGATATTCTATTTTGCATGAATTTGTATGTCTATCTTTTAAGATCTGTTTGGTAACTTACTGGCCATACTAGTCAGAGCCTTGATTTTTCATGTAACAGTATGTCTTGGTGACTGATCTGTATTAGCACACATTGATCTATTTAATTTCTTTTAAGGTTGCACAGTACTCTATTCTATGTATTTGTCATAATTTATTTATTCTTCTGGTTCCATCTAAATTTTGTGTCTTTTCCTACTACAGACAATTTAAAAATCTTTGTAATACATTTTTATATTTGAATTCAAGTATATCTGGAAGATTAATTTCTTATTTGAAAAGAATCATTTCTGATACTATTCCTGGCCATGCACTGGTTACTCAGCTTGGCGCCAAACTACCCCATTACAGAAAGCAGGCTTTCCTATTAATGTGTGTACTATTTTGCTCTCAGTTGATTTAACTTCATTCCATCTTTCTAAAGTAAGCTATCTCTGGGTTTGAGAACCAGAATTAGGAATATAGCAGAACATTAGGAAGTTAACTGAGACAGAGTATCTGGCCAAGGTAGAGTCAAGTAGACATAATAAAGGGTTTAGACTCTGAAATAATACAGACCTGGGTTCAAGTGGTAGCTCGACTGATTACTAGCTGTATAATGTGGGCAAGTTACCTAGGCTCTAAGTCTGTTTTTTGCATTCTTCTCTATGTGGCTAATAATAGCACCGACATTCATATAACTGTAGCAGTATGAAATTACATAATGCTTGTAAACACACAGTTTCTGGCTCACAGTAAGCAGTCAAATATCTTAACTACTGTGGGCTATTAATATTGTTTAAACTTTACAAAATAATTGACTAGCTAGCTGAGTCAATCCCAGACAAAATTTGATTGTTCATTTTTAATTTAAAACTGTTTACATCAAGCTATTACTTGACAATTTTTACTTGGTCAGAATAATAGCCAGACAATTCTTTTGACCTAACATTGTTTAGAACTGTCTTATAAGTAGATATGGTCCAAGCTTTAGCAACTACTATATACACACTGTTGGGTGAGAAAAGTATTACTGTTCAGATAAGTGTTTTCAACTGAGACCTTATACGAAAATATTTTATAGGCATGATGTCTTATTTCCCTTCTCTGTTGCTAGTTTGCTTTTATTATTAATTTTATATTGTTCTGTAATGTGAAAGGACTCAAGTATGGGATTAACAGACACATACTAACATATATAAAATAGATTAACAACAAGGATTTACTGTATAGCAAAGGAACAATATTCAATATCTTGTAATAATCTATAATGGAAAAGAATATATATATGTGTGTGTTTGTATATGTGTATACATGTGTGTGTGTGTGTATAGAACCGAATCACTTTGCTGTACCCTGAAACTAACACAATATTGGAAATCAACTATACTTCAACTAAAAACAAGTAGAATTCAATGGAAAGCAGTTTAGCTATATAAATCAAATATCACATGTGCATATTTTTGAACCCAGCGGTTCTACTTCTAGAAATTTATGTAACAGAGATATTTGGAAAAATCTACAAATACTGTTCCTCATATTTTTGTTCTATTGCTTCTACTAATAAAAAAGTAATAGAGTAAGAAAAAAAAAAAAGAACTCAGAAAGAATGCTTGGCCTTCACTACTTTGGAAACTGCCAGGTCCGTGTTTTTTATATAGTTAGAGAAAAGTAAAGGAAAGATAGAATCAAGTTGCTGGTCGTCCAGATGCCTAGCCTGACTGTGGAAAGATGGAATCCTTCCTCTCGAATTCTCTATGAGGATCACTCTGATCAAAAACCTGCCAAGATATTTAATTCCCACTTGGACTGTACAAGCCCTGCTCAAACTCTGCAAGTTTGCCTCTAGACGTTCCATGACATTTCAGCGCAGTGAAAATGAAGTACTTGGACTTGAAGTCAGAGGACCTGAGTTTGTGTCTTATTTGGCTGCTTTTGCAGCCTGAGTGGGCAGTTGCTGAAGTCAGCTTCTTTGTCTGTCAAGTTTTATAAAACTACTGACCCTACCTACCTCACAGGAGCAAATGAGGTGATGGAAGTTTTTGTGAATAACAGAACATGGGGAAAATTTTAGCAATTATTGTTATTATGATTATCATTGAGACTGGAAATAATGTTCAGAGTCAGAGATAGTGTCTGAGGCCAGCAAAAGGAGTCATTTCTGGAATTAGCTGGCCCTTTTGTAATACTTTCCATTCTGTTCAGCATACCCCTCATCAGTATTTTCAGACCTCCTAGAGCTTTTCTATTGGCAGAACTTCTGTCTTACTCCAAGGTCTGGCTTGACATTTCTATGTATGTGTGTGTGTTGACAATATTGCTGAATGGTTTTCTCACCTTTGTTACCCCTCAGGTAGTATACTTTGAGCTGACACAGCTGAAACTCTGAAAAGTCGTTTTCTTGTCTTTTAGATCTTTCCATCATCTCCCTCCTAGCCTGTCTCCCAAGGACCTCCAACAAATCACCGTGTGTTCTGGAAACGCAAAACCACTGGAATAAACGCCATATCAAGATGAAATGAGAAAGGTAACTTGCTGCAGAGAAACCCTATATACTTTATTCTCTCAAAACTAAACAGATGTGGTTTACGGATTAGCTGATGGTTTGGGTTAGTTAAACCGACAATCCCCTCTTATGTGTTTGATACTCAAGAGTTAAAGGTGTCACTGATTCTTTTTTTCTCCTAATTCTTCTAAAATGCTCAGTGGTTTCGAGGAATTTCTGGCCAACAGATGTAGTAAGAAAGTATTTCCATCTTTGCTTCTGCCTCTCCTTTGTGGCACACCTTCCTTTGAGAAAATATCGATACATTAACATTTTAAGGATGATTAGGTATGGAGAATAACTATTTTTTTTACTATATTATATTTTGTTTTTAACATTTTCATTGAAATATAGTTGATTTACAATGTTGTGTTAGTTTCAGGTGTACAGCAAAGTGATTCAGTTATACATATACCTATATACCTATTCTTTTTTAGATTCTTTTCCATTATAGGTTATTACAAGATATTTAGTATGGTTCCCTGTGCTGTATGGTAAGTAGGTCCTTGTCGGTTATCAATTTTATGTACAGTAGTGTGTATATTTTAATCCCAAATTCCTAATTTATCCCCCCCACCCTTTCCCCTTTGGTAACCATAAGTTTGTGTTCTATGTCTGTGAGTCTAGGGAAACAGGTAGACTTTGGTACCTAAATATCTATTTTGGAATCTGTAGCGCCCCCTAATGGTTGCCATGTTTATCCACTTAGAGTCGGCTTTTTCTCTTCAAACATACTACTTGCCAGACACTAGAAGAACAGTAGTTTGGGGACATTTTTCAAAGGATGCAAATGATTTTATGGCCTTCTTATTGGCTAGTATAATCTTAGCTAGAGCGTCTTTTCAATAAACATTTGATGCCTTCATAAGCATATTTCCTCGTCTCCTGTTTACTGTTCTTCCATGTTTCCTATACTTTCTTTCTTTTCTTGGCTTGGAATAAATTATTTATTTGAGCACCTTACACTATTCCCAATCAACATCTGGCTAGAAATCTGTACAGACAGATTTTTTCATCTGTAAAGACAAACTCAAAGAATTTGGAAATGAAAATGTTGGTGTAGCCATCTGAAAAGCTTTGAAACATTCTTTCAACTTTAGGGCAACCATCCCCCACTTTGCAAGGAACATGCTTCCTGTTAACTGGAAGGAAAAGAAATTTCTCTGACATATTTTCCACTCAGCCCTCTTCTAGGTAATTCCCTTCATTGCTTTGGTAAGTCAATCACACTAACAGGTACCAGTGATTCTGTGCCTGCCTTGGGCTAAATGGAACAGGTGAAAAAACCCTTTCAGGTTGTCAGGTATTAATGTAAAATACCCCTAGACCTCACTGCTTATTCATCTTCATCTAGTTGACTAATGCTTTTCCCATGTTGTTACATGTTGGTAAATTAAAGAAACCTTCCAGACGGTTCTGTCAACAGTTTACTGAAATGTACCTCATTAGCGAAGTTGAGCTGTCACATGAGTGTAATTTAATCCTATTGAATTATCACTCAAAAATGCCTAAGTGCTCGGTTTTTGTACACCAGATAGAACACTTGCTACTAACACTGTCACGTTTCCAGTTGATGAGAGAGGAAACAAGCAAAAAATATGCAGCATCTCCTCTGTCCCCCTGCCCCTCCTTCGCCAATATAGTGATACTAATGTCAACTCCTGAGCAGAATATTACGTTTCACTGTAGATCAGAAACATCCCCATGGATCATCTTCTTTTCAAATCTAAAAAGTAACGCTTGCATGCCGACTGCTACCTCCTTTATTTCCTTGTCCACTAACAAAAGGACTCATTGACACAGAGGCTAATCTGAGGGAGTTCAGTTTTCAGAGTCTATGTACAGCATTTCTTTAACGTTAGGGGAGCTTTTTATTGTAAGACATTATTTGTGGCCTGATGGAGGCGGTATCATGTTTCATCGATGGCAAAACAGCACATGAAATTAATTACTTTGCTTTAGTTGTATCTTTATTGTGATTATTACATTATTCCGAGGTGAACTGTGTCAAGGGAAGGATAAGAACTGATTATAAGAGTTTGAGGTTTGGGGGAGTTTGGGGTTAGTAGATGCAAACTATTACATTTAGAATGGATAAAAAACAATGTCCTACTGTAGAGCACAGGGAACTGTATCCAATCTCCTGGGATAAACCATAATGGACAAAAATATAAAATAAGAATGTATATATGTGTATAATTGAGTCACTTTGCTGTACAGCAGAAATTAGCACAACATTGTAAATCAACTGTACTTCAATAATTTAAAAAAAAGAACTGATTATAAGAAACCCATGCAGGGTTAACATTTTGTGACGCTGTCCTTTGCAGAACACATTTGTAACTGTTTCCTTGGTTATTCAGGCAGTTGTCACAATGTGGTCAAGGTGTGAGTTTTTCATTGTTGTGATTTGCCTAGTTGATCAGCCTAACCTGTAGAAATTGAGGACAGTCTCTTTAATAGATAAAGACGAACAGCCAAGAAATATATAAGCAGGTCTAAATAAATTAGCCTGACATATCGCACATATACTGATGAGGTAGCTGTCATAATCAAAAATGCTTCCTATGGGACGTGTCCTGTACTCTGCATCTTACATGGATTAGTTTTTTATTTCTCTTAACAACGCTCAGTGTTTGGCTTTATTCTGATCACCATCTTATAGTTAAAGAAGATGCAACTTATTGAGGTAGAAGCTAAGGTTATCCAGCTCACAAATGGCAGAACGAAAATGTGAACTCCATACCCACGCACTTAGCATCTAGGCAGCATTGCAGTAGCAGCTATGAAAGCACAGAGTCAAAGCCTGATCATAAGTTCTGGATGCTCTAACTTGTCACGATGGTTCTCCAAAAGAATGTAGTTCTGTTGCTTGCATTTGGCCTCCTGGTTATGGGAAAGAGAAGCTGCAGAGTTCTGCAGTTGTTTTCCTATTCTGTCAGAGCAGATTAGCTACGGCCCTAGAGTGGGACTTTTGTGCGCTGTGATGCAGGTCACAGGACAATGAAACAAGACCCTGTAGCTTGCGGAGGCCTGGCTAGTCCCCCCATGACAGCGCGCTCAACCTTATCTGCTTGCTGTGCTTTTATGGTCATGAAGATTATAAATTATATGGCTGCTTTCTTAGCCCTCTTACCTTCCTCCAACCTCTCTCCACCAACCCTCCATGTACCTGTCAGGCTTCACCAAAGATGCACTAAATTCTAAATGGTGGAAAACTGACTCTGCATAATGGTGGGTGAAAAGGACCAGGGAGCCTTATATTCCTATTCAGATGGCAGCCAACTTTGCCTGAGAAATAAAAAGGGAAATTCCTGGGAGAAAAATCGCAGAGAGAACACATATTTTCATATTCATTTTTTCCTCTAAAAGTAGAGCAAAGGGACCAAAATCAATCTAATGCATGTGTATTTTTTCTGTTATTTCTACTGGTGGAATAAAACCCATAAGCAACCTCTGAGATCGCTATACACACAGAACTGTTATTGATTTCCACAGCTATTTTATATGGGAGACACAAATGCAGGATGGCTTTCGGGGATTTTACTAGATCTGGGAAACCTCATTTGGGAAGCAGAAAAGAAGTTGGAGAAAAGTTGGGTCAGGAATACGGACCCACCACTATTCACTCATGTTACAAAATATTTGGGAAATTAAATTAGAAGATCTCAGAATTCCCTTTCAAGTCTAAAATTTTAAGTCAGCCCCGCCATCTTATGATTATTTGGGAGTAAATATAATCTCACCTACCCACCACTGACACCATATTTTAGTCTTCTCAAAGTGTGGTCCCCAGACCAGCAGAATCAGCATCACTCATTAAAAATGCAAAGGCTTAGCATCACCCTGTTACCAAGTCCAAGCTCATACTGCTCACCACATGACAGGCCAATAAATCAAGAGAAGAGTTTTTGGGGTAAGGCATAGTGACTTTATTTGGAAAACCAGCAGACTGAGAAGATGGTGGACTAGTGTCCCAAAGAATCATCCTCCCCGTGTTAGAATTCAGGCCTCTTTTATACTAAAAGGGGAGGGGGATGCAGTCCTTGTTTTAGCCAGATTCCGGAGATGTGTTAATTTCTTTTTTCCTGCAGCCATTCATGGTGGGCCTGGGCAGGATGTTTCCTGTGAGCCAAACAAGGTATTTTAACTTAACGCTCATTACTTGGGAGGCAGGGTTCCTGGAGATGGGCCATTATGTATAATTTAAGCTTATAGGAAACATCCCTTTAGTGCTTAACTTGAATACAAAAGTTAGCTTAACAGAATACAAAAGTTCTTCCTTATTACAACCTAACATCTGCTGTATTAATGACTCTGGTGGTGGGGGTCCAGTAATATGTGGATTAACACACCTTCCAGGTGATTCTCATGCATGGCCAAGTTTGAGACCCACTGACATAATACTTACATTATGGTTCATTTATACATATGTTCCTCCATGTATTCTATGATAAACTTCTTGGAGCAGGAACGTATTGGTTTTGCTCTAACTTTAGCTCATCGATTAGGAGTGAGGCACAGCCTTTGCTTTCCTGGAGATTATAATCAAGTAAGGAACATAAAACTAGCAACCCTCAATGTGTGAAAGAGATGGGTTTCTCTCTACTCATCATTTGGAGAATCATGAGTGTGGGAGTGACAGACACATATTTGATGCCCTGCTTTTCCCCATCCACAAAGGCGCAAATGAGCTGCTTACTTTTGCTGGACAAGCTTTAATATATCTTTGTAAATTAAAAATCTAAGTGGTAATGTTTGATAACAGTACAAAATGCAACTTAAATTTCGTGCCTAAAGATCAACTGGCATGGAAATATATTGGATTCTCTAGAAAATGATCATCATGCTGACATCACCTTTTTGGACATATCAGCACACTTTTGAGACAGGAAAAAGGACTGAGTACAATGTGCCAAGCCTTTTGATAAAGTTATCATGAACTCCATAAGTGAGGAAGACGTTGCTAACCTTCTCCAAGGAAGAACTCAGAGTGAAGAGTCCCCACTGAACAAAGGATGTTTCATTGTCACTCCTTGCCTCAAAACACATTGAGCCAAGTCACAGTTAGTTTGAAAATGGTTGCAATTTTCAGATTTTGCCTTCTCCTCACGCTTTCAATAAAAGTGAGCCTGCCCTTTCTATGAACTTGTCAACAAAGAAGTAAGAACTAATGATAACATGCCTTTTAGATGACTTAAGAGTTAGTGCATCAATGTGGTTCCCTTCAGCAACTCTTCTTTATCTTGTTATTTTTCTTAATAAACCACACACACACAAATTACATGCACACAGCCATTCATTCATTCATCATTCATTTATGAAGTGGTCATGCCTATTTCCCATTACAAACCTTTTTATCCTACCATGTGTGGTTGGTCAATCATAACAATCTTTTGCCTGTCTTCCCGCCTTCTGTTTCTCCATCTTCAGAGTTCACCTCCTCTTTACTAATCGCATTTTTCTTATTTGCCCTCAGGGTCCCTCACATTTATTGCATTAGAAGACGAAGGGCGTAGTAGCCCTATTCACATGGGTGAGAAGTGTTGGAAGAGATTAGAAGGTGGATAGAAAGGACTGTTTGGACTTAATGTATTTGAGGTGCCTGTGGGACAAACATGTGGAAATTATTTCCAATATGCATGGGTCCAGGGCTCAGAAGGAAGATGCGGTGTGATGAATTAAGGATACACATGGTAGTTTAAAGTCCAGATGTAGATGAGATCACTGCAGAGATTAAGCAAAGGGAAATGAGATTTGAGCACAGAGTAGGTTCCCAGTAAATGTTTGCTGTTTGTGGCATTTTACTGGGAAATTTACTACTAGTATGTGTGTCATGATCCTTTTAGGTTGTCATGACCTGACCCTTTGAGGTTACGAAACTTGCTCATTCCTGGTGTTCATTACGGATTCTAACTCTCCACTTCAAAAGTTACTTTAAAGAGAGATATTCCTAGAAATTTTGGTTAATCAAATGGCAGCTCAGTGGATGGAAGACTTCCAAAATAAATACTGAAAATAGGTTTTAACCCTCACCCCTCTTAAGGCTAAGAAAAGAAGTCTGCTTTTTGTAGGAGGAAAATCCAATAGGAGCTATAGTCAGAGAAGAAATGCTAGCAGGGACTTCAGAGATCAAAGCTGAAGCGCTTATTTCCTATGAGAGGAGACTGAGGCAAAGAACGGTTAAGAAGCTAACGCAAGGCCTCCTGCTTAAAACTGGCAGAAATCTCAACCCGTGTCATCTGAACAACAGATTTAGAGAAAGACTCTTTACGTTCTGATAATGCTGGGAATGCTCCCTGGAGCTTAAAGGGTCAAAATAATGACCTATTTCACAATTTCAAATTAAAACGTAAAAATTTCAGTTACATTTTTACTTAATTGAAAAAGGAAGGCAAGGTCTGGTGTAAGGTAACTTCTTAAGTTTCATTGTTTTTGTTTTCTTCAGCTGTTTTTTGTGTTTTTTGTTTGTTTGTTTTAAGAGGGGAATGTGGATTGGAACAGATAACATTAGGTCACTTTTAGCTTCAAAATGTGGCATTCTGTAATTCCTAAAAATCATAATATACTTGTGTAAGGAAGGATGAGAATGTCAGTAAATCAAATAATAACACTCATGCTAACATTTCATAATTATAAAAATATTCAAAATTCTTGATCAATACAATCAATTGTAAAGTGAAGATTTTGCTTGCCTTGTTCTAGTTTGTCTGATAATCTATATACACAGCTCTTTTTTTTAAAAAATTGAATTATCGTAGATATGGGTGATTTCTACAGTCTAAAGAGCCATACTATAACATTCAAAGGAAAACTTTAGACTATTATTTCAGAAGAACGGGCAAAAGTAATAGTTTCTTCTTTCTTCATACTCTACATTTTTTTCCTCCATGTTAATGAATGTTTTAAGTGTGAAAGCCCAAACTTCACAAGTACCTAATTCTTCCTTTAAAAAGAACGACACTACCTTTTTCCTGACTTCCCACCACATAAATTGGTAGTGGTGGAGGAGAGGGGAAGAGTGAGTTTTAGAAATTAAAGAAATGATCATCTCTAATATCCTCTTCCAGTCCTGCAGGTGACTCACTGCAGCTAATAGCAATAAAACATCTTTTATGTGTAGCCGAATTCAAGAATCTGCCGATTATTTATGGATCTGACATTAGTTTGTTATGTATTATTCATTCAACAGACATTTTTCAACCTCGACTTCTGTGCTGGGTAATCAGGTAAAAAAATATATGATGTAACACCAAACAGTTGCTTTTGTTGAACTGAGGGAGGAAACTCTTCCATTAGGCAGAACTTTTCAAAAGCAACTTAGAGCACGATATGGAGTAATTATGGAAGTTGGTAGCAGGAAAAAGAGATAACGCAATTCCTTCATCATTGCCCTAATCAATTCAACTTGTAAAACCACTAGAAATGCCTAAATCTTTTGACAGATTCACAAATATGCAAACAGAGTCACAATGATAAGATGAGAGAGAAAGTTTTACTGTTCGGTATGAACATCAAACAATATTTTTATGAATTACAGAGATTTATTTAAGAGTTCCTTCTCTTTCCCCCATAAAATACATACAAAACATTTCTGAAAATCAGCAAACAATCAAAGTCACCCAAAGTTTTTGATTTCCTTGCTTGCCATCCAAAAATGACCGTGAGGCTGTAACAAGATAGAACAGTATATTAGAAGTAGGCTTGGTAGATAAGACAAAGCAACCCTAAAAGAAAATCCTGAACCACATACTCAATGTGGTTGAGTATGTTAAGGACAGTCAATTCTAGACGTGTATCACAAGGATGTTTCTGGGGTTAATGTTAAATCTTTTAGAAAATTCAGAGTAAAAAATCTTTAAAGGTGGAGATAATACAGCATGGTGTGCAGAATAAAGATTGTGGTTAAAAGACCCAGGTTTAAATCCTCCTATAAAACTTAGTTTTCTCATTTTTAAAATAGGCATAATAATTCCTACCATGCAGGATTGTTATAAAAAGAAATAGGCAACAAGTAAGTGGTCATTTATAATAGTGGTTCTCAATAGGAGATGACTTTGTGCCCTCTTTCCTGTCTCCCACCCCAGGGGACATTTGGCAAAGTCTAGCGACATTTTTGGTTATCACAACTAGAGAAGGGGTATTACTGGTATCTAGTGTTCAGAGGCCAAGGATATTACTGGGCACCCTATAAAGCACAAGACAGGCCCTACAACAAAGAATTATCTGGCCCAAGTATCCATAGTGTGAAGGTTGAAAAATCCTAGTAAGTACAGAGCATAGCAGGTGGGTAGGAAATCATGGTTATTACCATTACCTACAATACTTCAATACTAGATCTTACATAAAAAAGAAGCATTGTGTATGTGGGGTGAATAGACTAAATATTTTTCTAGCCCTTATGAATGAACTCCAAGATCTCCCTGGAGATGTACATAATCCATTGTACAGCTTGAATACTATTCTCAATTAGCTCTAGTGACATCCAAAATGGATCTAGGTTGAGACAGGCTTGTATGAATGTATAAAGGAATTTCCTGTCAATGTTACTGTTTGTCAAATAGCCAGCCTCTTGACAGGCAAAACAACTAAAACTTAAGACGGGCATAGGCTGGAAAGGTAATTTAAAATCGTTTGTCAAGGTTGATTTTCCAATATGTTCTGTCTTAGATCCATCTCTGTTATGATTACTTGGTTATTTCTTCCCACTCTTTCCTCCCTTACCATGAGCTGAATTTGGGTGTTCTCCTCACAACTCCCTTACCAGGACAGTTAGACTTTGGGTCAGTGGGACACAGCATGCTATCTATAGAATATATTCGAAAGCCCATGGTCCATGAAAGTCTTAAATTTTTATTTCTGTGCTTTCCTGTAAATATAACAACATTCCTCTATCTTCTCTATTATGGAAATATCCTATGATGTTCCTCTGTAGGAATTTTTTCCATGGTAACTTTGAAAAAAATCACAAAGTACTTAGAGAATTTTTTTGACATACCAATAAACCAACCTAAAAAATGCAATCCATTACATCAGATTCTGACATTTTCTAAGAAGGATCTGTATTCAATTAAATCTAGTTTCTCACACATGGTTTTTAGGATTTTTTTTTTTGGATTTGACATCCTCATGTACAAGTTTCCATCTTCATTTTGTCATGTAACAATTCGGAACACTCTTTTTTTTAACTTCTTTCCCAGCTTGCCTTCACCATCCATGAGACGGTTCATCACTTCTGTCTCACTATGGTGATTGTACTTTTCCACTTTTCTAATTTGGCTCATGCACATTTTTGATTACTCTTTCATATTCAGTGTTGGTTATTTATTTACACAAGAGTTAAAACATCGGCTGTTTTATTACTCTTTGTATTTCTACAAAGTGTCTAATGCAATGCAGGCACACCACAAGCCTTCCAATAAATGAGGATTCAACGAATAAAGACCTACTCACATGCAACCAAGTTATGATGTAAGCACTGTTGATTCCCAAAGAGTGATTTGTTTACACAGTCTTATCAATGCTGCCTTGGTTCTTTCTGCTTTATGTTTAAAACATCATGAACATGTTACAGGTGAAATTTATCTGTAAATAGTACCAGATGTTACAGTAGATCTAAGCTTTATAGCCACAAGAAGGATTTTAAGAAATATTGTTAAGAGTTTGTATCTATTTTGAACACCTTAAAGTCCCTGAATAGGATACAACATTGTATCCTTGATAAGTATGAAATGAAATGAAGTTAGGCAAAATCTTAATTATAAATAAAGTCCCCACACTGATGCAGTTCATTTTTTATTAGTTACCTATCAAATGGCACTGGACTAAAAATTCCTTACTGAATATTTAGTTTTATAACATGCTGTCAAAACAAGGGATTTTGATATGTCAATATGACTTTTAAATCAATATTATTAATTGAAACTGAGAAAACATTTCAGCCTTGCCTTCAATCCAACAAATATTTATGGAATACCTATTATGTGTTAGATGCTATTCTAGGTACTGGGCATATAGCAGTGACCATACCTTTTGTCCTTAAAACTTACACGTGCAATCTGTATTCATTTGCACTGGAGGTGTATGGAGAGAATAGTAGTTTGCTTCTTAAATAAGTTAATAAATATGCTGTTTGCATTTTCTGACGTATTTACTTACTTGATGATCTGGATTTCACATGAAAGAATCAACATAGTAAGGAAAGAAGGCATGAATTCTTTTTGTATTCTTTCCAAACGTTCGAGACTGAATAGTTTCAAAGCTGTTACCTAGAATGCTTCAATAATGGTTTGGTGAATTCCCAATTAGGATGACTTTTTATTTTACTTTCTAATTTACTGTTTTACTTACACATAATCACTGTTCATTGTCTTACAGAAATATACTTACAAATGGCTATCTAGTTACATATTTAGGTGTGTTCAAATTTTAATATTTTATTTTAAAATAGAGAATTTGAGGATAGGGAAAAATAAGCAGAAAAAAAAAAAACTTACCTCTGGTCATTAGTGTAAATCCAGTTGTCTGTACTTTACAGGGAATTAGTCGCTTTTTAGAAAGAGCTTTTAATTGCTTAATCTAAGTAATGTGGGCAATGGCATACGTGTTTTATTTTAGAGTCTATCTAGCCCACTCAGAAAATGTAATGGACCTAATTTTCATTTAGTATAGGTCTGTGCAGTTCCTAAAACATCTAAATGGCTATTAATTTAATCAGGTAATTTAACTATAGCTCTAGAAAAGGCCACCAGCTAGTTGTCACGCAATGATTATGAGGATGACATTTCTATCCCATGATGCCAACGGCAGACTTTGATACATCATTTTCTTTTTGAAGGTTAAACTCAGATAACCTGCCTTTGGCATTTAATTAGCTACATATTAAACACTTTTTTAATAATAAAATGATTAAAAATTTTATTGCTTCTCAAATGAGGCCCTTTTTGATAGATTTAATGACTCGGTTAGAGCTCTATAGTTTGTGAACCAAACCTTACTTAGGCCAGTATGTAGTAATGATATGCTTTACAGCTTACAAAATCTGTATTTTATTCAAATGATGGCCATAATCATTTTGGATAAAACTTATAATGCTTTTTTCTGTATTTGTAAGTCTAACTGTTAAACGTCATTGGAAAGTAACCAGAAACCCCTTGATTCAAAATTTCCAGAAATTATCAAGTTCAAGATGAACAAAGAGACCATGAAATCTGTTTAATGTGCTGAATCTTATATACTAATTGTTTACATTTCAAAAAAATCACTTGTCACCATTGAATATCTGCCAAAAATAATACAACTATTGTAGAAATGATGGAGAAGTGTGAGTAGACTGCAAATCCCCATCCGTATTTTCACTTAATATTAGCTCTTTCTTCAGTGAAAACGGTCATCAGGAGACTCTTCATTGTTCATTCTTAGTACGAATTGAGAGAAGGGGGAGTTAAAATATCTGTAAAATAGGTTGAAGAGACCGAAAGCTATCATGCAAGAACAGGGTGTAACTACAGTCTGAATACAAGCGACCGTTGTCCTTTTATTCATTTTTAAAGTTTTTTATTTAATTTCGAATTTATTTTATTATTTATATACGCAAAGGTTTTAAGTGCTCAGTCCAATGACATTTGACAAAAGTATACAGCAATATGACCACCACCTCAATCAAGCTATGGAACAATTCAATTATCACTCACACTTCCTCATGCCTCTTTCTAGTCAGCTGCCCAACTGTTTTGAATTCTGTCACCATAACTTAGTTTTGCTTGTTTTAGAGCATCATGTAGATGTAATTATATGGGGGACATACTTCTTTTGCTTGTCACATTATTTTTGAGGTATACAGTATTCAAGATTTTGCTCCTCTTAGTAGCTTGTTCCTCTTTATGGCCGTGTTCACACTCCATTGTGTGAGTACATCACAACTGTTTATCCATTCACCTGTTGATGTATGTTTGGGTTGTTTCTAGCTGTTTACTATTATTAAGTAAGCCATGAACATTTTAAAATAATTTTTTGAACATGTTTTTATTATTATTGACTAAATATCCAAGAGTAGCACTGCTGGGTCATTATAATACGTGTATCTTTAACTTGAGGAGAAACTTTAACTTGAGGACACTTTTGATGTAGCTGTCAATGGACCTGCATCTACTCCCTTCAGCATAAAAAGATAAAAGGATATAATGAATACTATTCAGTGCAAAGTATAATGTGAGGTTGTTTAGAATTTTAATTGTGATTATCTTCTGTCTGTAGATGTAGTAATTTTCTCTTTGGTGGTTTGACAGAATGGTCCCCCTCTTATTCCATATCAACAGATTACCACTTTTATTTCGGGTTTAGGTAAATGTGGACTTGTTTTTTGGGATTTTGGTTGTTAGAGAAAATAAGGGAAAAAACATAAACACAAATTATTAATCAAATTAAGATGACTGATATAGAAGAGGCTACCTGTTATTTTGTCAAATGTATATCTCTTTTTACATTAATGAACTTTCTAAGTAATCAAGCTATGTAGATGGCAATAATTTTGGTCATTAAGATCTTTAGTCAGCAACAAATAAGCACATTTTACTATTAATCCACGTTACTCACTTTTAACTTTTTATGGAGCATTTTGTTAATTATAGTACAGAAATTTTGAGAACATCTGTGAACTATAGAAATATCCTTGACCTTTGATCTTGTGAAAAGAAATTTATTACAGTTTGACTCTATCAGCTTAGAATACATTCCTGTTTACATAGAACCTTTATCTTTAAGCTAATTGTATACAATCGTATATAATTATGGTGTCTCGGTAGAAACTAACAATTTTGAGTCAAATAAAATGGTCTGGAGGCACTTTATTTTAACTTTACTTAATGAGTTGCCACCTCTTTTTGATGATCTAGAGCTTCACTGCCCAGTAAGGTAGCCACTGGCTACATGTGGTTATTGAGCACTTGAAGTGTGGCTAATCAGGATGGAGACTTAGTACCAAAGATAAAAAATCTCATTAATAATTGGCATATTGATTATGTATTGAAATGATAATACTTGGCATATGTGGGTTAAACAAAATATGATATTAAAATGAATTTCACCTGCTTCTTTTTGTTCTTTTCAACATGGCTATTGGAAAATTTTAAGTTACATATGTGGCTCCCATTTTATTTCTATCGGACAGAGTTCATCAAGATGTATATTCTCCTGCTATAGAAAATATAGAGCAAGTATCGCTACATGCTAATTGTCTGTTTTCATGGATATGAACTGAGAGTGGTTTCAATAGGTAACTGATCCACAGAGTCCCCTAGAATGGAGCTCTGATGAGTAAGAGAATGGCTAGGAGGAGAAATCTTAGCTCGCCCGAAATACCTAAGCTCTGTAGATGGCAGAAGACCAATTCTCCCAGCAACTTGATAGACCCTCCCCGTGCTGAAGTTCCAGATTGTTGAAAGGCATTTATACCAGTTCTTACGAGAGTGAATTGAGGGTGAATGGATAAAGTGAACGGCATTCCATCCTGGATCCTCTATTCTCATTTCAAACCTTGATGATCACCATTCTGCCTATGCATCATTTGCATTTATCCTCATGCAGTCTCAACACAGAAGACCAGGATGAACTCAAGTGAAGAACTAACCTACCCTGAGGCAACTAGAGACTTAAAATTTGAAAGTAAAACTCCACTGAATTTTTGTTCATGTTCTGTGCATAACTTAAGAATGCAGTAGAGAATTGAAGCATAGATCCATCCCTAAAAAAGAATAAACAAAAAAAGATTTGTAGACAAATGACTGAATGGCCAAATTAGGCATTTGATTTGAGGCATTCGTAGAATTCCCCCTTGTGTGTTTGGATGCTACCAAAAGGCAGGCTGTATGGGGTAATGGAAACATGAATGTTTGGGGAAAAGACCAAGGAAGGTTCTCTGGCTTCTGGGAAAATTCCCATCTACCTCAGGAGTACTTGGGGCATGGTCCTCATTGATAACTTCTAAAAGTGAGTCTATAGAGGGTATAATTGAAAGAGTTATGAAAAAAGAAAGAAAACAATTTCACCCTATTGACAAAAGGACTACAACCTTAATTTGCTCACCTGTGTATAGGATGCTACATCAAATGGAAATCTACCTGCCACCCCTCTAAGTTACTCTGTTTAGAAAGACCTCTGCTTGCTTAGACTTCCTTCTATAAATGTAATGCTTGCTGAAATGTCAAATTGAGACTTAGACTACCTATACATATTTTACCCACCAAATAGAAGCTATATGTGCTTCCTCAAACAAGCTCTATCAATGCATTTGAATCATGTTATGTTTTCATAACACCAAACGATTCACTGATGTGTGAAAGGACCAGTAAATCGGCAAGTTGCTTGTTCTGTGTAAATCCAGTGAGCTCATGTATTTGAGTAATTAGACTGGAGGTGCAGCTGTTTGGTGCCATGAAGCTTCTAGTCCTCGGTGAGACAGAGATCCAGGAACTGTTATTTCTTATTGAAAAAATGCTCATGAATGTGACACCGAATTTCTGAACTATGCAATCCAGAGCTCTTTGTATATCCTTATCAATCATAGCTTATATGAATAACCATTGAATTATCAGAGACGTAGGCAGTCTTCTTTAAGTATAAAAAGGCACTATGATACAGCATTTAAGAGCAAAGATGCTGGAGCTAAACTGGGCTCTGCTACCTACAAGCTGTGTGTCCCTAGGTACTCACCATTCTGTGCCTATTTCTTCATCTTTAAAATGGAATAATAATAGCACTTAATTCATGGAGTTATTCTGAAAATTAATGAATTAATAATTTTAAAATGCCTTGAAAAGTGCTTGACATATCTAAGCTGTTAATTATTACATATTTTATATTGCAATTGAGGAAGTCTCACTAGTTCAATGGAAGTTACGGCTGCATCCGTTTAGGAAGATGTCAACCTAAGGTTCTATGGCCTTGGTCACAAAGAGCTGAAGCTGATTTCCTACAGCCCTTCAACAAACTGCTAAAGATGAGTTCTATCTCTTCTCCATGGGAAAGCATTTTGAAACAGGGACCTAGAGGCAATGGAGCCCTTTCTACTTACCAACTACACATTTTTCTTTTACGTGAGATAATTATGTAAAAAACTGTGCAAGCTAGCCATCAACTGGCATCCATTTCTGCAACCCAAGCTTTTAGCACAATCTTTGGCACAGAGCTAAGACACCCAGTAAATAATCCTAATCACATCCAAAGTTGCTATGGACTGAATATTTGTCTTCCCCCAAATTCATATATCGAAGCTCTAACCCACAATTGTTGGAATTTGGAAGTGGGGCCTTTGGGAGATAATTAGCTTTCCATGAGGTCGTGAAGGTGGGAACCTCATTATGGGATTAGTGCGCTTATAAGAAGAGGAAGAGAACAAAGCCCTCTCCTCACCATGTGAGGATACAGCAAGTCTGCAAACCAGGAAGAAAGAGCTTACCAAACACTGAATCTGCCCTTGACCTTGGACTCCCCAGCCTCCAGAACTGTGAGAAATAATGTTTGTTGTTTAAGCCACTCTGTCTATGGTATTTTGGTATAGTAGCCCAAACTGACTATGACAACAGCTAACATTTGTTAAGCATTCTTGCCAGACACTGTTCTACACATTCTATATATATTAATTTTCAATCCTCATAATTCCATGAAATATATACTATCATTATCTTATTACCCCTATGTTGAAGATGGATACCAAGGCACAAAGAGGTTATATACCTAAGATGACCCAGCTAGAGAATGGTCACACTGATATTAAGACATGAGCAGTCTGGTGTGGAGCCTGCACTTTCGATCACTACATTATACTGCAATAAATATCTTCTAAATGAATGAATCAGTGCACACTCAGGACACGATTTTCCATCACAATTTTATTGTTAATGTTTCCTTCAAATAAAGAGCAAAGATTTCCCTGGAGGAAAAATTTGAAACAATACCGAGATATGATAGAACAACTATGCATAAAGTGTGGGTTCAACACATATAGGCAGTTTTGAACAACATTCACCACGTCTCCAGGGAAGGGTGAATATGAAGTCCATGGTAATTCAGTCCAGGGACCAAGGGGCAGGGAAATGGAAGCGTTACCTTGGAGAATGGCTCATGATCTAGAGAGTTAGGATAGTATATGTTACATGCATCAATTCAGGCTCCAGACTTCCAGGGACCTCTTACACCTAAGATACCTAAGGCACGTGACCTAACAGCTTTCAACTTCAGTTTCTTCCTCTGAAAAATGGGAATAATATTAATCCCTACCTCTTGGGGTTGTTGTGAGAACTGAATGAATTGGATGTGTGCAAAGCAAGGAATACGGTGCCTGACCCACAGCGAGTCCTCAATAAGTGTCTGGTGTGTTGTTAGTGCCGGGGCTCTAAATCTCATCTCTGTAAGCTCCTGAGAGCTTTTTGTTGAGTCGTTTTGGCCTCTTGCTTCTGGTTTTCTCTCTGGAGAATTGTCAGGGTGCCCTTGTGATTTAGTCAGGCTTCAAGAAGAGGTTTACTAAAACCACAGATGCTCCTGATCAGGCTGGCTCTGTCGGTCATGGGTTTCTTGCTCAGAGCAGGGAGACTTCTCTCCAGCTTTCTCTTGGCTTGGATCAAGTTGCTTCAACAGACCAGCATCTCTCTTTCAATCCAGATCTACTTGCCTACAAGCTATAAATCAGCTTGGAAAACACGTTTTTCTACAAGTCCAGGCGTAAAAAAATAGACCTGATTTCCTCATAGTGCCTGCAGTGCCTCCCTCTGAGACAAAGCCAGGTTGATTTGTTTTTTCCAGAGCAACATGAGTGCCATTAGTGCAATTGTATCAGTAAACTTCTTTTGTCAACAGACATTCCCAGCTAGGGACTTGGGCACTGATAAGATACAAGCCAAATGTGTATTTAATCATTAGATCTATATATTTATTTATTTATTTATTTAACATCTTTATTGGAGTATAATTGCTTTACAATGGTGTGTTAGTTTCTGCTGCGTAACAAAGTGAATCAGCTATACGTAAACATATATCCCCATATCTCCTCCCTCTGCGTCTCCCTCCCACCCTCCCTATCCCACCCCTCTAGGTGGTCACAAGCACCCAGCTGATCTCCCTGTGCTATGCGGCTGCTTCCCACTAGCTATCTATTTTACGTTTGGTAGTGTATATATATCAATGCCACTCTCTCACTTCGTCCCAGCTTACCCTTCCCCCTCCCCATGTCCTCAAGTCCATTCTCTACATCTGTGTCTTTATTCCTGTCCTGCCCCTAGGTTCTTCAGAACCACTTTTTTTTTAGATTCCATATATATGTGTTAGCATACGATTCTTGTTTTTCTCTTTCTGACTTACTTCATTCTGTATGACAGACTCTGGGTCCATCCACCTCACTACAAATAACTCAATTTTGTTTCTTTTTATGGCTGAGTAATATTCCATTGCATCTATGTGCCACATCTTCTTTATCCGTTCATCTGTCGATGGACACTTAGGTTGCTTCCATGTCCTGGCTATTGTAAATAGTGCTGCAATGAACATTGTGGTACATGACTCGTTTTGAATTATGGTTTTCTCAGGGTATATGCCCAGTAGTGGGATTGCTGGGTCGTATGGTAGTTCTATTTTTAGTTTTTTAAGCAACCTCCATACTGTTCTCCATAGTGGCTGTATCAATTTACATTCCCACCAACAGTGCAAGAGGATTTCCTTTTCACCACACCCTCTCCAGCATTTATTGCTTTTAGATTTTTTGATGATGGCCATTCTGACTGGTGTGAGATGATACCTCATTGTAGTTTTGATTGGATTTCTCTAATGATTAGTGATGTTGAGCATCCTTTCATGTGTTTGTTGACAATCTGTATATCTTCTTTGGAGACATGTCTACTTAGGTCTTCTGTCCATTTTTGTATTGGGTTGTTTGTTCTTTTGATATTGAGCTGCATGAGCTGCTTGTATATTTTGGAGATTAATCCTTTGTCAGTTGCTTTGTTTGCAAATATTTTCTCCTATTCTGAGGGCTGTCTTTTCGTCCTGTTTATGGTTTCCTTTGCTGTGCAAAAGCTTTTAAGTTTCATTAGGTCCCATTTCTTTATTTTTGTTTTTCTTTCCACTTCTCTAGGAGGTGGGTCAAAAAGGATCTTGCTGTGATTTATGTCATAGAGTGTTCTGCCTATGTTTTCCTCTAAGACTTTTACAGTGTCTGGCCTTACATTTAGGTCTTTAATCCATTTTGAGTTTATTTTTGTGTATGGTGTTAGGGAGTGTTCTAATTGCATTCTTTGACATGTAGCTGTCCAGTTTTCCCAGCACCACTTATTGAAGAGGCTGTCTTTTCTCCATTGTATACTCTTGTCTCCCTTATTAAAGATAAGGTGACCATATGTGCATGGGTTTATCTCTGGGCTTTCTATCCTGTTCCATTGATCTATATCTCTGTTTTTGTGCCAGTACCATACTTTCTTGATTACTCTAGCTTTGTACTATATAGTCTGAAGTCAGGGAGCCTGATTCCTCCAGCTCTGTTTTTCTTTGTCAAGATTGCTTTGGGGACTTCCCTGGTGGCGCAGTGGTTGACAGTCCGCCTGCCGATGCAGGGGACGCGGGTTCGTGCCCCGGTCCGGGAAGATCCCACATGCCGCGGAGCGGCTGGGCCCGTGAGCCATGGCCGCTGGGCCTGCGCGTCCGGAGCCTGTGCTCCGCAGCGGGAGAGGCCGCAGCAGTGAGAGGCCCGCGTACCGCAAAAAAAAAAAAAAAAAAAAAAATCACTTTGGGGAACTTGGACGTATATATGTCTTAGGCTCCATACACAGGGATTTTACTAAGAAGGGAGAAAGCTTTTTCTCAAAAGATGGTCTTGTGCTAAAAAAAAACCCCAAATTTCTTCCCCCTTTAAATTTCTAAAATGCTATAATTCTTCAGAAGGATACTAGACCCTCGATACTGTGTAAAAGCATAAAACTTTGTCATAGAGAGACCTGGTTTCACGTCTTGGTTCATTTGCCTACTAGCTGTGTAAATTTGGACACATGTGATGCATTCTTTCCAGGCAACTCCCTGCAGCATCCCTGTTCTTCATCTGGAAAGTGGGGATAAAAATACCAATTCTTGTACGAGGTTTTATAAAGGATGAAAGGAAACAATCCATATAAATTCCTTATCATGGGCCTTATATATAATAAGAGCTCAATAAATGGTAGCAATTATCACTGTCACTGACAATTTGTTTTTAGTGTTCCTGTTGGTGACATACTACTTGAATAGTTTTGGTTGAGTTTGACACCTCCTGTTCCTATGATTTTGCAGATTTGAAATTGATAAGAAAAGCAAGATGATTTGTTATGTATGTAATATAACTTATTGCCTTGTGCTTGAAACTTCATTGAAGTAGAGCTCTCTGTACGTAATTGGAAGGTAGCTAACAACACACAAGAAAATAATGATGGTAAAGATAATTCTTGTTATTGACTGAGCTCCCACTATGTTCCAAGGACTATTCCAGGTATTTTATGTACAACACTCTATTAGAAATATGTTCTTATTTTTAATTTACAGATGAAGAAACTGAAGCTTGAAGAGTTTGCTTGCCCATAACTGGCTTATAAGAAGAGCCAGTATTCTAAACTTCTGCTATCTGAGTCAGATATGGACTTGATAAATCTAAAGATAGGAATCCTATGTTAATTATTATTTTTGTCTCCTCGAGTTTTTATTGTGAGAATGAGAAAGTGAATGAAAAATAATGAAGATAATGGGGTAGAAAATGTTTAGGATATGAGCAACAAGATTTCTAACCTATTATTAAATTTAAAAACACACACACAAAAAAACCTTTCCAAGCAAAATTGGTGGTCTTCGGAAGAAACAGGTGGAATAATTTGAAATTGTTCAATTTTGAAATTGCCATCCCTAAGAGATTTTTTTATCCTTTACTCTCAAATAGGCATACTTTTCTAAGGGCTGGCTTATTCTTTTTTTTTTTATTATTTCAAATTTTTGATAAATTTTATTGGAGAAAAAAATCAGATGAGGAAATAGAAAGTAACTGGGCGATAGACGGTGGGGCGCAAAGGCTACTTTAATTGTGTGGCCAGGGAAAGCTTTTCTGAGTTTATGACATTGAGGCTGAGAAAGACAGAGTCATGGAAATACCCAGGGAAAAGGCTGGGGGCAGGGGAGTAGCAAACGCTAAGACAGCCAGGAGGCCTGTCTGACAGGGCTTGCTTATTCTTACAGCTTATTGGTCAGCATTTACTAATGTCTTAATGGAGAAGTTTTGAGCAGTTTAGGAAGTGACATGATAAAGGGGGTTATGGTGGTGAGGAAGAGATTGTAATTTTTGGTAATTTTCTACTTGTCTTCTTTCTCCAGGCTTTTAGGTGAGTCATTAGCTTTGTCCAAGGAGACGACTGCTGTTTGTAACCCTACTTTTTTTTTTTAATGCTGTTTTTTATTCTAATATATATATATATATATATATATATATATATATATATATATATTTTTTTTTTTTTTTTTTTACTACTAGACCTTTGGGTTTTTTTCTTTCTTTCTTTTTTTGGCCATGCAGCATGTAGGATCTTAATTCCCCAACCAGAGATTGAACCTGCCCCCTGTATTGGAAGCATGGAGTCTTAACCACTGGACCGCCAGGGAAGTCCCTGTAACCCTACTTTGTCAATGAACTTACCTTCAGCTGAAAAAGTGGGCAGCATTTTCCTTCCTTAATACAGCTGTAGGGTCTCCCTGTTTCTCTTGCCTCTGGCTGTTTCTTTTGCTATATCCTCACCTAATAAGATTTATTTGAGTTGAATATTCATATCACTCTTGCCTAAACCAACTTTCTTCCCTCCTTTTTGCTTTCCTGCTGTGGAGACGTTCTATTCATGCCAGTTTTATGATTTGGGGGAGGAGTTTTTCTTTTTAAGTCTCTTTTACCCTCTGGAGACCTTCAGAGGGTAGAGCGAAGACTGCTGATACTGGCCGTGTATCTCAGTTGGAGTGAAAAGCTAAGGATGGGGGGCAAAGGGGAGATATTCTACTTGCCTGTGATTTCACAGGACCCATTTCTGTACTTTGCTGAACAGGAAGGAAGCCTCCCAATGCTATCAGATCAACAGATACACATTTTTTTTGTTTTTTTCCAGACCAAATGCTCACTGGAGGGGAGTGATATGCTGACCAAAGACATCCCCAATCATGAAGCTGTCCTGCTGGGATTGTCCTGCCAGTGGTCGTTTTCCTTCCTGCCATCTCAAATACTCCCAACCCCAAAGCAAAGAGCCCCTCTGCACAAAGGTTGAGATTGCGTCCCAGCTGTGGCCATAACAGGGACATCGATCCTCATCTGTTCCCCACCACTGAATTCTCCACTGCGGGTTAGAAACAAGCAATGCAGCCTCCGCTACCAGCGACACCGGCGGGACCTGGCTTTTAGAAGTAAGATTAAATGGCTATTAGAAGAGGTGACGGCTATAACCTAACACTGTACAGAGAGACCAAGGTAATGAAGTAACACAGGTTTGTAGAATGTGGAGACCTGGAAGGCTCTTTAGACATCATTCTGGCCAACCCCTTTGCTTTACAGGTGAAGAAAACCAGGACCAAAGAGGTTAATTGACTCATCCAAGGTCATAGTGTGAATTATTGTCCTTTGGTTGTTCAGGTCACCCTTAAACAAAAATTTTTTTCCCAAGGTTTCTAAGAGTTCAGAGTTCATAGTCCATCAGCTTTAATAGTTTAAATGCTTCCCTTTAGAACTCATTCATCGGCGGTGAATCATGGGAACCTATCATGAACATGCCCCACATGTTATAGGTGATTTAAAAAGGGGAAAGAGGTTTCTGCACCTAATATCTTACAATTGAATTGGAGACTTAAGAAATATAAATAGCAAGAGGAAAAATGAAATTCTTATGTATGTAAAAAAAAAAAGAAATACTTGATGTATGCATGTAAATGCTGTGCATAAAGAGAATTCTATGGAGTAGGTGTCCTATGCTTTATCTTAAAGAAACTAAAGACCATGTGTTTGTATTAACATTTAGAGAGCCATTAATTTACTATTGGGATTATAAAGTAAAAGTGATAAATAACAATTTATATTTTGTGTTCTATAATGTCCAGGTATAAAGTTTCCTGGGCATTTCAGCAGCCACCAACATCACTGAAAATATGTTTATGTCCCACGAAAAAAATTCCATTTGAATCTTGGCTGTTTGAAACATAGCTTCCTCTCTTCATCCTTATTGCCGCATTTCTAGTATAAAGTGGTCAGATTAGATGATCTTTAAGGTTCTTACACATTTCCACTTTCCTTGATTAGCGAGTGACTAAGAACAAAAGGCAGGATAGTCCAGATGTTCTAGTAGGTTTACATTTGCACCTGCGAAAAGTCTTGAAGTACCTCAATAGGTTTAAATTATTTTTTGAGTGGTGAAATACCACTGAAAATTTTCTATGAAATTCTCCCAGGAAAATAACTGGTTTTAGAGTTCTGCACCGTTGATCTTGTAGTTCCAGGACAGATTTGGGATAATTATCGTGCTTTCCACTGGGTAGAACAATATTTTAGGATCAGAACAATCAAACTCAAATTATACAGGTGCAACCGTTTAACAAATGTGACACATATTTTACAATTTATATCAAACTGATGAGTCCCTTTGGTCTACCCATCAAAACATTGTCAGAGGTAAACAGGCACTCATTTTCCATGTGAATTTTTCCACGTTGCTGCTGGTAAACCGTTTCTGAGGGTATAATAGCAATAGCTGCCCCTGAAAGCCTCGAGCCCCAAATGATCATTTAAATGGTTCTTGTGCACAACTCGTGTTTACGGGTGCCAGGTCCCAGTGTTTCAGATACATAGAAACAGCCTTTGCCAATGCAGCTTTAGCCAGTAAGAATAGCTAATATTGATACTTACTGAGTGCTAACTATGACTATACTGAAAGTTTTGCATATATTATCTTATTTAATACTCCCAATAATCTGAAGACGCAGGTACTGTTATTATCCCCATTATACAGATAAAGAAACTGAATATTAGAAGGTTAAATAGTTTGCCTAAAATACATCTAGGAAACAGTAAAGCTGAGATCTGAAGCCAGATGTACTGACCTCACGGACAATACGCTAATCACTATACAGTATTACCACGTGGCTTGCAATAGTCTAGAAGACAAATGATTTTTAAGTTGCTCTGATAAATACCCTTTATGTGGAAAATGATGGGTGTGCAGACTGAGTAGCGTGTATGATGGTGGTGGAGGTTAGAGGTGCGGGGACCATTAATTTTTATTGACTTTAGTTAATTGCATTTAATTCGAATCTTTCAACGATTTTGGCCAACTGCACGTTGTGCCTGTCTGGGTCTGCAGTATCACTGACAGCAGAGATGTGGGTACCAGGCTAAGTAGGCATCCTTCCTCCAGAACCTTCACTGGCAGACACGAGCATGCATCATCCATCCCGGGTCTGAACAGCAAGTTCAGAAGCCATCTCATTATTTAAATTTCTGATCTGCAGTGTTGTATGAAATACCGTGAAGAACCCCGTGCTTCAGGATCTGTGGAATAGCCACACATTTCCCAGCCTAAATCTAAAGCAGTGGTGCTGATAATTTATATGAACGCATCTCCCCTTTCTCCATGTGGTTAAAGATAATGAAATAGAGAACCGCGCTCTTCGAGAATGTGACAGGCCAATTTACGATTCTAATTCTCCGTTTGGTCATCTAAAATATACTATTTTAGCAGCTTTCTGCCTTTAACAGGTATTTCTTGAAAGCAATTCCTACTTGCATGACTGTTCCGTAAATGTTTGGCTTGAAAGAAAAGGAAATGTGTCCTTCAAAGAAGTGTGTTTCTTTCAGGGCTACTAATGTATGTGAATTTCTCCGTGGTGACTACCCAGTGTTTTCTGTTATCATCTTCTCAGCGTCCAATTCATTACCCCTGTTCATTATTCAATTTGTTGGGCTTTGAGCACCTGAATAATTGAAAGCTATGCAAGTATTATAAATTATAGTGTCCACGTTCATAATCCCCATTTTAGAGTTTATAGCTTCACTGTAAAAATTCACTGTGTTGGAACCTTACATACAAGGTCTTATACTGAAAACAAATTAATTTATAAATACATTTTTTTCTTCCCTAAACTCAATATTTAACAAACCTTACATTTTTCCAGTTACGATTTTTAGGGCTTTGACTGCCACAGCAAGACCAATGAAAAAGAATGTTTTACATGTTCATTCATTCATTTTTGTAACAAATATTTATGGAGTGACTATACCTTTGAAAGTGTGAGGCTGGGGCTAGGTCAGCCTATTCTCTTTGAGAAGAATGAGAGAGAAAGCAGGCTTTGCAGCCCTTTAAGTTATGGCCTCCACCTCCTGATGGCACTCAAAAATCAAAACAAACCAAAAAAAACCTAAACCAAATCCTCAGCAGCCCTTCCTCTGTAGTCTCTGCCCCTGGGTCCTTCCTGGTCCACCTAGGGCACTGAGGGCTGGAAGATTCTGTAGCCTCCTTGAGGCAGGTAGCCCAGTTCTTTGCTCTGCAAATAAATATGGGAATAAAGTTTTTCAATGAGAGTAAGAAGGAAAGAAGAGAAGATGGGTGAAGTTTAAGAGACTGATGACCCAGCTAGTGAGTGCCTGAGCTGGAAGGCAGGCTGCAGACTCAAGTCTTGTGGATGCAAATCTAGTGTGGTGGGTTTTGTTTGTTTGTTCTTTGCGGTTCGCGGGCCTCTCACTGTTGTGGCCTCTCCCGTTGCGGAGCACAGGCTCCGGACGCGCAGGCTCAGCGGCCATGGCTCACGGGCCCAGCCGCTCCACGGCATGTGGGATCTTCCCGGACCGGGGCACGAACCCGTGTCCCCTGCATCGGCAGGCGGACTCTCAACCACTGCGCCACCAGGGAAGCCCTAGTGTGGTTTTTAATTTCATCAGCACTGCCTCTGCATCGCTAGATTGGTTGATTGATTGGCTTTACCATAATAAAAATAGCTTTACTGGGGTTTTTTTCTCCATAATTATACCAGCAAGCCCCACCCTTCTCTTTGTAAAAGCTGAAGCAATGGATTAAGGTAGAAAGTTGAAGGTGAAAATCATCTGGAAACAAATTTGATGGGCATTAGTTCAACAAGTATTTCTGAAGCACATATTCTGTACCACTTGGGCCTTGGTAAAAAGGGATAACTATTACAGATGTGGTTTCTGCCCTTAGTTAACATAAAATTGGTGAAAGATACAAAAAATAGGCAAGAAAGCAAATGAATGTATATTATTTTTCTGATGGCTAAGAGCAGAGAATCATGATGGCAAATCAACAGGGAAGGTACTACTTATGTCAAGCTATTAGAAATGATCTCTCCTGGGAAGTGGTATTGTAGAGTATGGCCTTCCAAACTGTATTCTATGGCTCTGTTTATGCATTTTTATTTTTGACAAAAACAAGATCATATATGCATATTGTTTTGCAACTTGCCTTTTCAATATAACCGTGTTAATCTTCCATGTAAATAAGTATAGACTGAGTGTATTATATTCTATGAATATATCATAATTTAAGAAAATCAATCCTCTATTGATGAATATTGATTTTTTTTTTGCTTTCATATGCATTGCAAGGATGGACTTCCTTTAAAATATCCCTTGAGGCGTATTTACCATTATTTCTTAACATAAATATATAGGAACAGAATTTCTGAGTCAAAGAGTATACACACTAAAAGTTTTGATACATGTTGTCAAAATACTATATGAAAACTTGTACCAATGTATACTCCCTGGAGCATCATGTTCAAATAGGAGACAGAAGAGAAGAATGATTCGAGAGGGCAGCTTTGGAGTTAGATTGCCTGGGTACAAGTATCAGGTCCTGCACAGGTGAACTGTGTCTGACTTTCGACAAGTTGTGACACCCACCCAATATCTCAGTTTTCTCATCTAGAGTGTGGGCATAATAATTTATGGGATTGTTGTGAAGATTAAATGAGATAACTCATGTTCATCATTTAACAAAGTACATGGCACATAATAAACGCTCAATAAAAATATGAGGTATTACCATTATTTACCCTGTGCACTTGTGAGTACTGGCTATTATCATTTTTATAAATTTTTAACATTTTAATTATAACAATTATAATTATACCATGCTTATGGTAAAGAATGTCTCCAACCACAAGGAAGGATATTGACATAATCACTCCTCCTCCAACTGCTATTCCACTTCCCAGAGATAACCACTTAAAACTTTTTAAATTGCCACTATGACTGAGTTAAATACCTACATCTGACAGTCACAAATGTCAATTTTAGACGAAATCTCCAGATAGACCACTATAAAAGAAGAGGATTTCACTCCTCTCCTATGTCTACCTGATTTTTGTCAGTTTATTTTCCAGTTCTTTGATTTCCCAGTTCATCTAAAAATAGTATTTCAAATGGAGTGCAACATTTACACTTCTGTATTCATATTTGCCTCCATAAAATCCACTAAATTCGATAAACCTGTTACTGCAGTGGAGCATCTAGCAATTGTAGTCTATAGTCGGTCTGGTTTGGTGGGACAGTCCTGGTTTACATTTTTTGTTCCAGTATAGTTTCTAATAGTGCCTGTGTTTGCTTTTAAAACTATGTTACTTGGATGATAACTTAGGTGTTCGCCCAATTTATAGAAACAATTTGAGCAGCCTTTTGAGCTTGCTGGCAGAAGGAGGTGTTTGATGGCTTCCTGGCCACTGTGTCATCATATTTTACTCAGTGGCTAAAGAGAGTATGTTGCCTTTGCTTTTTAAAGTTTCATATCTATTCTTGTGGGCTCTGGGGTTCACGTCCCTTTGCCATGTTTGATTTAAATGGTGCCCCTCATGTCAACATATCATTTCTATTCAGGGCACTGTTTTCCTTAACAATTTTGAGATGGCAAAGAGAAAAAGAATCTAATTAGGATATTTATCCCACGGTAGATTAACTACTACCTTGTTAATGTTATTTTCTTATTCCTTTAAAAACTATTTCAGATTTACAGAAAGGTGAAGAGAATGATAACAATTAAAAAATCTCACGTTCTCAACATCCAGCTTAAAAAGTAAAACATTACCAATACATTTGGCTTCCCCAGTGTTCCGTGTTCCTGTGTACTCTTCTTGACTGCAATATCCTTTTCTTACCCCAAGGCAACCACTCCACTGAACGTAATGTTTCTCATTTCCATGCATTTAAAAACATAATTTCGATGTGTAGTGTATAATAAAATAGACAGTATTGCTTTCATGCTTTAAAACTTTATATAAATGATGTACAATTTAGTTTTTTTTTTTCCCTCAACATCCTATGTGGGAGAGTCTCCTTGGTAACCTGTATAGGGATAGTTGATACTTTTTCACTAGTCTACAATATTGCCTCCTATGAATATACCACTACTTACCCATTCTGCTTTCCTTTGTTCTTACAAACCGTGTTCTGCAGCTTGTCATTGAATATTCTTGACCAAAAGTGTAAAAAACAGATTGCCATCCAAGTGGTTGTAACCATTCATATTCCCACTAGCAGCGAAGAAAAGATTTAAGACCATTGTAAAACTATTTATCTAACTCAGGAAATCGGGCAACCAACTAAATATTATACATCTATTGTAAATAAGGTGCTTGTCCTAGACGTTGAAGATAGATACAAAGATATACAAGAGAGTCTGAGTAGAATATATATGCACAGTGAAATTCTTTGCAGACAAATGCCTACTACATGCCATGTACCGCCCTAGGCAGTAGGAATACCAAAGTGATCAGGAAGGTAAGATTTGGTCAGAAAGGTAAGAACAGAGGTGGAGAGGAATCAGACAACATCTCAGGAAGAAATGCTGCGAGTGACCTGAATATCCCCTTTATTCTCCTTCCTTCTGAACCTTCTGTACAGTGGGGGTTATATACCACATTGCTGAATTTTCCAATTTGCTAAGGAAGACAACTCAGAAATGAAAATATTTTGTAAATGTTAATAGATGGCTTGATGATGCAAAGATTTTATTATTGCTGGTAAATTCCAATACCTGAGGCAAAATATATACTTAAGTAAATAGGCTTTTCACAATTCTAAACGCACTTGAGAAAATTACAGCTTTCTGTGTATAGACTTTGGTTTGCTCAAGAACAAGAATTGTTATAAGAAGATATAAAAGCTACTTATTTTTTGTGGGACTTCTGCATAAATCTTATATCTCTAACATGATCTAGTGACATAAATTTTAGCAGCTTGTTTCTGTTTCACCTGCTGTGGAACCAGTGCTGTCCTACAGCAATATCCAGGGGTGGAATTGAGCTATTTGCTGGTGTCATAAATAAGTAAGGATGTCATGGCTGTTTTCATTTGACTGAGCAGTAATGGAGTTAATTATACTATCTGTCTTTGTTTTTGATCTGTGTTTCCAAAGTCATCTAAGCTTTGGGGAGTTCTCCTATTTTAACTCTTCCCTTTTCTGATTGGACTTCATAGGCTTTGGGATTTCACAGCTATCGATTACTACTCCCTTTTAATTTCCACTTTTCATTCACAACTGTGCAGATTGTGTTTCATATGGACTCTTCTTCAAAGAAATAAGAGAACTGGCATTATTTTGTACTTGATATGTAACTTTTAATTTGAGCATTTTATACAAGTTATCTCTGGAGAAGGACGGATTTTCACCTAATTTTGTAGTTGAGACAGACTCAAGAGAAATAAGTAACTTCTGAAGTGTGAGCTAGTAAGCCAGCGAGATAGGAATGGATTTAGAATTTTCTTGAGTATTTTTGCTGAGATTAGGAATCATTGTTGAAATGAAAAAGGATTTCTATGAGTTTTTCTGCCAGGCTATTACTTGTCAAGTTGAGAGAGACAAAGTAGATAAAATACACACATACATACAAATATGTAAATAGTTGGAGACCTCAGATTAATTTTTCATCTTTATTGATATTATTTATCTTAACTACATAATCTGAAATACTTGGATTACTTAATCACTGTAGATACCTTAGCTTTAATTAATTATCCTTTTAATTTTTTTTAATTTATATATTCTCTCATTTAATTGGCAACTAAGCTCCCAAAGAAGAAAACTGAGGGGAAAATTATATTCACATTTTATTCAATACATATAACAATACATATTAAAATATTTAAAAATAAGGAGATTTTTAATTTTTTGCCTTTATAAATTGCTGGACAGTTTAGATATCAGATACATAGGAAAGCAGCACATGCTATTCTCAAATATATACATACACGCATGTATACATACATAATATACATTGAAATAATAAAATGAATTTCTAATTTTTTGGTTTAATTTTATTTAAACTGTGATCTTGCTTTTTAATAGATCTAACTCTTCTTTGATAACGTTCCCTTGGTAATGAACAGCTTCATACAATAGCTTTCTGATCCATCTTATACGTTTGAATTTGTTTTCCAAATGATTTAAACAATCTCTAGCTGCTTATTTTTATTTAAATTAAAAGTAAAGAAATCCTGACATAAAATTATTTTATCTTGTCTTTTGTCTCCTGCACAAATGACTTTTACTATTAATCATGGTATTTCTATGATTGCCATCATTTTTTTTTTTTCTTTTTTGGCCACGGGGCATACAGGATCTTAGTTCAATCCCTGACCAGAGATCAAACCCGTGCCTCCTGTAATGGAAGCATGCAGTCTTAACCACTGGACCACCAGGGAGGTCCCTTACCATCATTTTTATGAAGAACTTATGAGTCAGTTGTTTTTAACATGAAAAGAAGTAGGTTAAATGCCAGAGAAATACACTAAAAATGGTGCTGAGAGTCATGGAGGGATTTTGTTGAAATGCAGGTGAGAAGTTGAGTAGGAATCAACTATGAGGCATAAAAAGATGTTTTAAATTTTGGCCTGAGATTTTCCATAAGGAATTCATATAATTCTTCTTCTTGGCAGGAGTGTGGAGAGGTTGGGATAGGATTAGTTGTCAAGGATTTTCTACAGACCTGCAGAGGGTAAATTTTCTATCTCTGGGTATTGAGGTATGACCCCAACAGTATTCTTTTATCTTTTAGGGTTTGGGTAGGAATTTTTGTTGGTGACTGTTAAGTTAACCCTGACCTCATCACACCTACCCAAGTACTGCTATGGCAAAATCACTTCGCAAACTGATAGGCAAGTAACTTGGGAGAGATTCAAAGAAAACCTTCTGATATTAAAAAAAGAAAAAGGTGGGAGGGCAGGTTAAATCTGCATTTTGTGCTGATTGAATGTCTTGATTTTAATGCAATCACAGTTAAATTGGACTTGCTGTTCAAAAGTAAAGAAAAAGAATTCCACTGACCCTGACACCTCCAAAAGAGTAGAATTGAAAAGAAAAAACAAAGCAACACACTCAGGCCCTTTAGTGGCTGCTAAGTTTCAGTCTCAGCTTTCTCTGTGCCCTAATGTGGAGAAGAGGTGTGTGTCTCTTGTCTTTAACAATCATGGGATTCAACATAAGTCCTTGTGAAGTTTGACACATCTTTGGAATGTAGGAAAAAAATGTACAAACTAGAATCCCAGCTTGTTAATTTTCTGAGTCGTTTACGAAGTAACTTACAAGGGAAATAGATTTTCTTCATGGGTTTTATGAATGCTACCAAAATTCCATACTTAAAAGTGAATGTAACTGAGCAACATGCTCTTCCTCAGGAAGGTCAAATGTTCTTCCCTTTGAAATCTTTCAGGCTCCCAAACCAGTTTGCATATTGAGTTTCCCAGAACTCTTTTCAACTACCTGGAGCGGTTGAGCATGAAGAACACCATTCTCAATGTCTTTAGCTACAAATTGGTAAGCAAATAGGTTCCAGAGGCCTGGTGAGGAGGGGCACTCCCCTTCCATCCAGTCTGTTTATTACTGAGGAAGTTCTGATCAAGTTTATGGTGTTAAAGACTCCAACATATCAACTCTATTGAAGAGCAGGACAAGCCATTGTAAATATGAACCATCAAAGCATTAGCCATTTCAATGAAATGAAGCAAATCAATTGTTTTTTAGAAAGGTGCCTTTCAGATCTCCTCTCTCAGGTTCTGAGTTGCTGTATCAAGTTCACATTAAAACAACTTGTGCTAATGGGATTTTAGCTCAGGATCTTGGAAGGTCAGTGACTTGGCCAATAAACCATGATTTCCTGAATCTGTAGCAAAACAATCACCTCACTGCTTTAAAACCATTGAAAACAATTCAGGGACATATTAGCATTAGGACAAAAATGAAATAGCTAAAATAATTGCAGTTACTTGGGTTGTGAATTTGCTTCTATCAATCAGCTGCCTTTTATTTAATATAAATAATTGTTTTTTTCCCCTAAATGTGTTACACTTTATTAAAATTGGTATATGTATCAGATGCATGTAGACAAAGAGGTATTATCTTTTGAAATCAAAACATCTTTGGTTAATCTCTTGGAATTCTGTGTTCTGGAAAATAATTTCAGCTGCAAAGAGGATGCTGAATGTAATTTTTGTATAAACCAGTAAGGCAGTCATTACTGTATCACAGTCTGATTATTTCTTTTAACACATTAATTGAGCGCCTTGTATGCAGCAAACACTGAACTACATATTCTCACATGCTCTCTTATTGACTGTGAATATCACCAGCCTTTGTACACTGTGGGCTTCTAATGATCAGGGATCTTGTTTCATAAATCTTTGCTTATCCTTAGGACCTAGCAACGTGCCTGGGATATGGTCCTCAAAATCTTTCTGTTAGATAGACATAAATATACGTACTTAGCTTTTAAAAAATTAACTTCTGGCTGAGAATTTGAATTCAAAATAGTTAACCCTTTGGAGAAAGCAAAAACAGTTACATTATGGAATTTTTTTCCCATGTGGTCATACCAAAATTCTGTAGTGTTTTAGAAGTAAATGCTATGTTTAAATTGAGAACGGACTGAAATGAAGGGAGCATGTTTTGCCAAAACATTCTATTTGTACTTAAAAAGTTATTCAGTATTAAAAATTGACCAGCATTTAGGTAGAAGGTTGGGATATTTATTTGAAGTGAGCTATATGTTAACTAAAACTAGATCATGAGAAACAGAACACTTTACCCATAGTCGAAGAATTCATTCTCTTTAAATTGGTTAGATATTCATTTGTGTACAATCTACCAATAAAGATAGATATGTAGGTAAGTAGGTAGATAGATGTATAGACAGATAGATGCATACGTACATACACAGACAAATAGAATTTTTTTTTTCATTAGGAGCCAAACACTAGGCTAGCTACTGCAAAGCATAGGCTAGAATTTGAAGAAGACAAACTTTCTGCCACGAGTGCATTCACAATCTTCTTTATTAGGAAATGGACAGTAAACATAATTTTTTTTTTAAATTTATCGGCCGCACCACGTGGCATGTGGGATGTGGGATCTTAGTTCCCTGACCAGGGATGGAACCTGCACCCCCTGCATTGGAAGTGCAGAGCCTTAACCACTAGACCACTAGGGAAGTCCCTGTAAACATAATTTTAATACAAGCCAAGTAGATGACTTGCGTGCTTTTTTTTTCTTTCCTTTTTTTTTTTTTTTTACAGTCCCGGTCTTTTATTTTCTTTACAGCCATCATGCTATGGATTCATAGGGAATGGACTCCATCCAACAGTTCAGGCTCCTTTCCATTGGTTCTCACGAAGTGTGCTTCTCTGGGTGGAGCAGGCTGGAGCTTCAGCTGAACCCAAGTACCTTTCTCTTTGGCTTCCTTCTTTTTCTGATCATTTTCCTTCACACGTTTCGGGAATCTGTCTCAGCTCTTAGAGTGCTTAATATGCTCAATCTGCACATTAGTCTTGGCAAGAATTTTGCCAGGTATGTTCGTGGTGAAATGGTGGTAAAGATGGGAAGCAGAAGAAATGGAGGGATTTGAGAAGGTAGTTATGAAAGAAAGAGGTTCAAGAAGGATTTCCAGATTTCTGAGATGGGCAATTAAGAGGAGATGGAGGGCTTCCCTGGTGGCGCAGTGGTTGAGAGTCCGCCTGCTGATGCAGGGGACACGGGTTCGTGCCCCGGTCCGGGAGGATCCCACATGCCGCGGAGCAGCTGGGCCCGTGAGCCATGGCCGCTGAGCCTGCGCGTCCGGAGCCTGTGCTCCGCAACGGGAGAGGCCACAACAGTGAGAGGCCCGCGTACCACACACAAAAAAGAGGAGATGGAATTGTAGTCCACAGATATAGTAACAAAGAGAAAGAACTTTTTTAGTAGGGAGGAAAGTAGTACAAAAGTTGTGGTAGAAAAAAAAAGAATGGATTAATTTAATTTTGGATCTTTGACTTTAAAAAGTCTCTGAGACATTCAAGTAAAAATATTCAGTAGTTAGTAGATTAAAATCAAAATTTGGAATAGAGAGGGAGATTGGAAGTCACCTGGCATTCTCTAAATCCTGACTCTACTACTTCAGCTCCAGAATGTTTTGTGAAACTTAGTCATCCAGGAAGTCTGTACTTTTTAAATTGTTTTCCCCAAAATCTTTATCTATTTAGTGTCTGTGTTTTAGAAAACATCTTTCTTAGTGTAGATTGATCTGCAATTTTTTAAGATATTGCTTTATTAAAAAAAATTATAGTGGCTCAGAGCAGGAAATGCAATCAGCAACTTCTGAGCTGGTATTCTAGCTTTCCTACTTCCTAGCTGTGTGATCACGGGCAACCCATTTCACCTCTCTGAATCTTTCCTTACCTGTAAAGTGAAGATATCATTGCTGAATGAAAGCACTGTCATGAGGATTAGATGATATATAAAATGGCTGGCAGAAGAGGTGATGCTGCAATAACTTAAAAATGGCTACATTAATGTTAATAGGATAAATATTGTTGACTGGTAGTACATAGTAGATGGTATAATTGGCCCTTCTACTAAATTTCTCTCATTTATTGCTCACAAAAACCCTGGGAGGTAAATATTATAATTCCCATTTTATAGAAAGATAAAAACTCAGAGGTCAATAGTCAAAAAGCTGCAGAGTCAAGATTTGAAGCCAGATTTTTAAAATCTTATTTCTGGCATTTTACTTGCTCCCTTAGTGCTTCAGAGATTATGGATTAAAAATTCTTGTCTGTTTCCCAAGAGCCTTCAGTTTTGTACCATATAGAAGGATGCTCTGTAAGTACAGATGAGCAGATTCAGGACAAGGCAGAATATTTATTCAGCTCTATTATGTGCCAGACACCGTAGCATGCAGTGAGAATACAAATAGTTATCGCTTTGCTCTTGATATCTTGGCACAACAAGCATTTTTACAGGTAACTATAATGCAGTGTGTGGTCTGTGCTCAACTAGAGGTGGGCAGCGAAGGGAAACAGCACAACGAGGAGGGCACAATTTAGTTTTGTCATAAGTTTGGGATGAGAGTGAGATAAAGTCCCCCCAGAATCCTCAGAGAAGGTGAAATCTGAACTGAGCCTATTTTGGAGAAGTTTATGCAATATAAAAATAATTCTTGATCTGTGTCTCTATTAAATTTGGAAGGCCATAGTTGACATGAGACATCTCCTCTTTCTCACAGTTTCTTATCCGACACTAGAAATAACACTATATCTGAGAGCTTATAGCAATTGGTGAATTGTATTTTAGTGGTATTACTAAAATTGTATGTTAGTAATTGTATTTTAGAAAAATGATCTGACCACTTTAGAAGACCTAGATTTTTATAAATTCTGATTTAGTAAGTACAAAATATATACATGTTTTTAAATATTTTATTTGTTTATTTATTTTGGCCGTGTTGCACAGCATGTGGGATCTTAGCTCCTTACCAGGGATAGATCCCGCACCCCCTGCAGTGCAAGCGTGGAGTCTTAACCACTGGACCACCAGGGAAGTCCTAGTAAGTACAAGATATTTTGAAAAATTAAATAACTACCCTGATGGCCTGAATTCAAATTCCAGAACTGTTTCTGGAATACTTCAGATACGTCATCTTAGGAGGTTACTTTACTTTTCTGTTGTTCAGTTTTCTTATTCATAAAATAAGTTTGTTGGAAAAATCAAGTATTAGGAAGAGATGGTGTAATAGTAAAAGCTTGGGCTCCCGAGTAAATCTGGCTGAGTTTTGGTCCTAAACATATTGTATGCTAGCTGTGTGACTTTAAGCAACTTACCTAACTTCTCTGTGCTTCAGTTTCCTCATTTGTAAAATGAGGATAATGATAGCCTCCTTCAATTGTGCTAGTACAATTTACTGAGTAGTTTGACATTTCCTAATTTGAAATACCATCTTTATTATATATTAAATTCTTACATAAGGTAGATAAATAGGGGGTTTTCTAATGCATTCATTGTTCAGTCTCTATAACATCCAACTAGTATATTTTGTTAATTGCTTTAGCTTTATAAGACATAATCTTGAATACATAAAAATCAGTTCTCCCCCCCATCATTCTCTATCTCTATACACACACACACACACACACACACACACACACACATACACACACACATGAGCATGCACACACAGAGGTTTTGCTAGCTCATTCTTCCTCATGGTAAACTTAAATTCATTTTGTAAAGATGCAAAATAAAATCCTGTTGAAGTTTATAGAAATTGTATCAACCCACACATTAATTCAAGAAATACTATTAGATCTCACTAGCTAGAAATAAGTCAATTATTTTCTAACCTTCTTTCATATCCCATAGGAAATTTTTGTGCTTTTCTTCACAAAAGCTTGTAGCTTGCTTGTTGTATTAATTTCTGATTCTTTTATATATATTTGTTGTTAATGTGAATGGAAGAATAATTTTTCCATTGTTTTTCTGATTAGTGCTCTTCTCTGGAAATGTTACTGATTTTGATATTTATTTTGCAACTAGTCAACTTTCTGAATTATCTTGTTATATCTAATAGTCTTTTAGTGGAGCTTATCTGATGATCAACTGGATTTTTCATTACAACTTCTTAAAAAAAGATCTGAAATTATGTTTTAGCATAGATTGTTGCCTTAAATGTTTTTAAATTCCTCCGATATATATAGGTTTAAAAAATAAAGGCAAAGAAATATCTTACTCTAAAAAGCTTCAGAAATTTATATTAAAGTGTTGAATGAAACAATTTATAGTTAGCAAATTCAGTAGAAAATTTAATTCTACTCTTTCTTATAATTGAATATTTCACACTCAATAATGCATTTTTTCTAAATTCTGGAATATTACTTCTTTACCTTCCATGTTTTATTCCTTATAACTCCTTAAAATATAGGGAAATTAAAAGTCCACTGAATGGTGTCCATTATCACCTACTCCTGTAAGATCAGCTATAGACAGCGAGCGGCTGCAATACTTGTCAAGTTTGATCGCTTTGAAGTCTGAACACAGGATTAATTTAATGGCACTCTCTTATTTGTACCAAGAAATAATGCTGACCTAGGAAACAATTTGTTTTGAAACAGGTTAATGGCAGGAACGTTAAATTTGGTCCCTAAAAGTCTGAAAAAATATCCATAAGTAGAAAGGAAAATTCATTTAAACTGAAAATATAACATTTTTATTAGCTAAGAGAAAAAAGCGAACATCATTTTCCTATATTATTGATACAGACATTCTAAACATTACTTCGCCAGCAAATTAAATTGGAATTTCTGACATAGTTCTCTTTGGAAAACTTTCTTACTTGGGGATTTTATTAAGCCAAATTATGACTGAACATTAACAAAAATTACAAATAATGTTTATTTTTGTAGACTTTGAATATAAGGTATCAGTGAAGCATCCACTGAGTATCTAAGTCCTAACATTTTAAGATTTCGGATTGTGTACTCAAGTGGTTGAGCCAGACAATCTTTTATTTACATACATAGAAGGAGAAGGGCTATAGTATTTCTGCCGGTAGGTTCCAAAGAAGTGAGTAAACTTTCATTATGTGAAAAAAGGAGAAGGCAGGAAAGATTTTGAATGCCAAAGCTGCTATGAAGAAAGAAAAGGCAGGCTAAAGGAATAGATAGAAAAAGTCATAGGAGATATTGGAAAAGACTTCTGATTTTTTAAAATTTTTATTGAAATATAGTTGATTTATATGTTGTGAAGACTTCTGCTACTGATGTCATCAGAAAGTCATTTCGTCACTAAAGCACAAAAAAACACATAGGAGTTACATCAGCTGAAGTAACAGTACCTTTTTATTTACAAAGGTACTTTCTTGGCTTTTATATTTTGTTAAACCTTCAAAATCATAGTATCGTAAAATATCAACTTAGCAAATTCTTTTTTTTTTTTTTTAAACTTCTGCCTCAGTTCTACAGCAGCAGTTCTGAAAGGGTAGTCTTTTTTTTTTTTAAGAAGATGTTGGGGGGTAGGAATTTAATTAATTAATTAATTTTTGCTGTGTTGGGTCTTCGTTTCTGTGCGAGGGCTTTCTGTAATTGTGGCAAGCGGGGGCCACTCTTCATCGCGGTGCGCGGGCCTCTCACTATCGCGGCCTCTCTTGTTGCGGAGCACAGGCTCCAGACGCGCAGGCTCAGTAGTTGTGGCTCACAGGCCTAGTTGCTCTGCGGCATGTGGGATCCTCCCAGACCAGGGCTCGAACCTGTGTCCCCTGCATTAGCAGGCAGATTCTCAACCACTGCGCCACCAGGGAAGCCCTTACCAAATTCTTATATGAAGTGAACAGGTATTTTTTAGATTGTAAATATATTTGATAATGGACTGCATAAGAAATTAATTGTAAGACAACATAAAATTAAACAAATCTCACACACTAAGCTCTGTTATTCCACCAGAGAAAAGCCTAGTTTATTGTTATATTTGACCTGATATATCCTATTTGAATTGTGGTCTCCAACACTGGACAATAAGTAGTTTGAGGACACTTCTATATATTCAGTTACCTAGCATAGTATTTTATATATAATAAGCACTGAATAAATATTTTTGATTCAGAGAATGATACTTCCACTGGATACTTCCAAGATCTTAGACATTTTAAAATTAAAAATCTAGTTCGCAACTTAAATCACATGAGTTGAGGCCAATATTGTCTAAATTCTTTAATTAAAAATATTTTGTTACAAATGTTATCTCATTCTATGAAATTCTTTGCTAAATGATACATATGCTAGCTACTATTATTCCAAAGGCATATGCTACTTAATATTATTTCTAAGACATGAAGTTGTTTTAAAAATGTGTTTTTGAATGACAATATACTTTTGCACCTCATTATATTTAAATTATATTATATTTAAAATGAGTATCATTTTGTAATAAAATTTAAATAAACTGGCCTGTAAAAATAAAGAAAGCCCTAAGAAAAAGGGCTTTGCAATCCTAAGATCCATTAAATATTTTGGCTTTAGACAAATCCTCCAAAACTGCAGTAGAAGTTATAAAACAAATGTTTACCGAGTGTAAATGATCTCTCAGGCTTTCACAGTCATTCTTTTTTATATGGAATAAAAGGTTCTTTAAATTCTATAGTGCTTTACAGTTTTCAAGTTTCACACACATGATTTCATATAATCCCATAATCACCCTTTCTTTTCTCACCCCCTGCCCCGTGCCTATCTTGCGCCTCCCCCCTTCCCTCTCTCCACCGGTAACCACTAGTTTTTGTTCCGTATATTATCCACACTCATTCTCAATCACTCACTCCTCCTCAGCCTTTTTATCTATTCCAAACTCAAATTATTTTGATTTCGAGGGGAGTCACTCTGCCTATTTATAGAACACATCCATGTTGCAAAGGCAGCACTTCAGTGTTTGAGGCTGGTAGGGCTGGTAGGGCTGGTGGAAGTCAACGAAACCTACAAAAATACTCATAGGCTCAGATACACTTGCAGCTATTGTCCACTAGGGATACAGGGCGATAATAGCACAGTATCTTGGATGAGTTATGAAAACTAACTCCCAGTTTTGATCTTGTTTGCTAATACGCCCTCAAGTCAGTAATTCAGCCCATCTTAAATTATTTCCTTATCTAGATGGTAGAGCTGGCAAATATAACAGGAGGAACACCTGAAAAATGACTTTTAAAAATCAAGTTACTTCTGTATCTGCAGCTGGTACTTGGATCAGTACAAATGAAATTTTAGTGGCCGGTGTAAAATGCTGAAGGTCTTTAAATTTACATCTATTCTTTTTTAAAAAGTCCCTGACTTAAAAAAAAAATCTCTTCTCTCCTTTTTTTCCTGAAAGAAATATGAAAAGATGTGTCTTAGTAGTTTCAGTCTACTTGACTGTAAAAAAAAAAAAAAAAAGACTTCGAGACTTGGCTGTTTGCCAATAAATCATTCCTCTCCATTATTGGCTACTGTCTATTTTATGAGCTTTGACTAAGCCACAAATACTGTAACAACATAAAAGCCTAATTTAGTAGAAGACACTAATGAGAGAAATGTCTCCTACATTCTCCAGGTAATGAAGTACACTTTCAGGTAATGTTACGGTGTTTGCATTTTTTTATTTTCACAAATATCCAATCATCTTGAATGTATTAATTGAGATCCCAGAGTAGTAAATGTACAATTATCTGACATACATACCCAGCTAACAAGTATAAAATATTTGCACTAGGCGCCATCCATCAGATTTATGTTATTTTCCGTGTTCATTATGATTGTAGGCTCAAATGGCAGTGGTCATTACCCTGGTGAAGATACTGGTATGCAAGCAGTTGTGTGGGAATGAAAGCTTTTAGATTCATCTGGTTGCAACATAGTATTAATAGAGAATTTAAACTATTATTTGTCACTTGAAAATATACGTGAACAATTCTTATCACTTAGAATATTAAGAAAAATGAATGTAACAGATGAATTACTTTTATCAACAGAAGCGGGTAAGAACACGCTGTTTTCAGTTCTAGCTGAATGGTCCTTTCTACCAGGAACACCTTCCTGAACATCCCTGCTTGGCTGATGGTCCCTCTTCTGTCTTTTATAACCTATTACCCTTTGTAAACCTTTTCAAGGCTCTGATTCATTTTATGAAAATTTTCTATTTTTCTAACCCACTGGCCTATATTTATCATCTTTGTATGCCCAGTGCCTAGAAAACTACTTGATGCATAGGTACTCAACAAATATTTTATTGGACTCACCAGAGTCCAATAATGTATAATGTCTATACAATATGTATAATGTCTATTAAACCAAAAGTATTACTTGAAGATACATAAATTTAAATAAGCTTTTTGGAGTCTATAAAATATAAGCACCTCTAAACCACTTTCCGCCCAATTTTTTTGGCACTATATGATGAAATTTTAAAAAATTGCAGGTGTCAGTAAGCTTTTTCTATAAAGGGCCAGATAGTACATATTTTCAGATATCTGAATTTCCAGATGATCTGGCCAGATAGTCTCTATCACAACTAATCAACTATTCTTTCTTAGCTTGAAAGCAGTCACAGACAATACATAAATGAATGAGCATGGCTGTGTTCCAATAAAACTTTATTTTGGCATACTGAATTTGAATTTCATGTAATATTCATGTGTCATGAAAGACTTCTCTTCTTTTTTAACCACGTAAAAAATATAAAATTCGTTCCCAGCTCATGGACTGTACAAAAAGACAAGCGGTTGACCCCTGCCATATAGTATGGAATTATATATTGCTGCCATTCTCACCTGGTCCAACTAATGAATATTGGACTCTGATGTCTGTGTGGAAGTTGAATCTGAGAAATCAAGACTAAAAGCAGGAGGTTGTAGTAATCCTCATGAGACACAATAATTGCCTGAACTAGTAGGAAGAACAAATAGGAATTTGAGCCCAGAAATATTTAGGAAGTTTATATCACTGGCCCTTTATAATCAGCTCTTTGGCGAGAAAGCAAAGCTCTAACTTTGGTGTCTTTTGGATGGTGGTGCCATGAAAATTGGGAACACAGGAGAAGGTGCAGTTCTGGGGAAGGATTAAGCCCATATTGGACATAATGAATTTTAGGTGCTTGAGTGGTAGCTAGATGAAATATCCAAAAGGGGACTTGAATAAACGATCTGGGCCCTAAAGAGAGTTACGTCTAAAAGTGTGAATCTGTTAATCATCTGTGTACAAACAGTTACTGAAACCATGACAAGTGGGTAAATCTGATTGCTCAGGATAAAATATAACAAGCCAGTTACGCCTTGGGATAGATGTAGGAACACCAGTATTTAAAGGTAGGAGAAGGAAGAGGAGATCGTGAGTATGAGGAAGAAATGGCCAGGGATGGGAGGACAGCCAGCAGAATGAAGAGTTTGGATGCTGAGAAAATAGAAGTAGGTATCAAATGCCATAGAGAAATATAATAAGATGGCAACTTGGTTTTGAGAATAAGAAGGTGACTGGCATTTTAGCAAGTGCAACCTGGGGATAGAAGTCATACAGGCAGTTGGTTGATATGCATTGAGAATGTGAAATTAAAACTACACTGGAGAGGAATTTTGATGCGAAAGGAAGGTTGGACTGAAGATAGAGAGCTCTGAGGTAAAGGTCAGTTCTTTCTTTTTTGTCTGGGGGAAGCTTGACTATGCTTACGAGTTGAGTACAATAAGCTGGAAGAGAGAGAGGAAGAGGAGAGGAAGATGCAAGAGAGAGTAAGCGAGGAGGTGACTGAGGGAGCAAAATCACGGTGTTGGTAGAAGGAGGAATTAAGGGTACAGATTGAGGTTGAATAGGGAGAGATCATCTTTTCTCGAAAACTGAAAGAGAGGAAGTTAGAAATGAGCGTGGGTGGAAAGAAACCAGTAAACAGGGAGTAGCAGTTGAGAGATAATGCCTTAATTTTATGTATAAAAAAGGAGGAATAATTATCTCTTGAAGACTGGAAGGAGGCAGGAGTTGAAAAGAGAGTTTGAGGGTGGTGTTGAAGGTTTGAAAATATGTTGAGGGGAATGGGAGTAGATTGACCATGGACAAGAAAAAAATAGACCCCAATGTTCATAGCAGCTCTATTCACAATAGCCAAGACATGGAAGCAACCTAAGTGTCCATCGACAGATGAATGGATAAAGATGTGGTATATATATATATATATATATATATATATATATATATATATATGATGGAATATAACGTCTGTGAGTCTGCTTCTTTTTTGTATTTAACTCTCACTTAATTGGAAAAGAGCAGCTTCCTGTTGTGCATGACCTGACTCAAGTCCACCTCTCACTACTCAGAAGAATGGACATTTCTTGGATAGCAACAGCAAGCTTCCTTTATATGCAGCAATCCCAGGTTCTAAATCTAATGCTTTTGTCTTTACCTTTAGAGTAAAAAGACGTCGTCTTCTGGGTACACTGGTGTCCTCAGTGGGCTTATTGTTCAGAATATAAACTGCAGGTTAGATAATAGAAGAAAGAGCAAATAAAGAAAGTAGTGAAATGGGGGCTGAAATGTCACTGTAGGAGAAGAGTGAGGGGAAACAGAGACTCTGGAAAGAGGATGGGGCCAGTGAATGGGGTGTGAGGAGGAAGGAGAGGATTGGGAGATGGGCTTTGACAGGATGACCCATCATCTTCAGCTGTAAATATAATCATCGCTGGAGTATAAATTACCTTGCCTCACCCCACCCTGATTCTTCAAAGTCTTTTAACTGTATGAGCCTTGATTCTTTTTTTTAATTTAATTTTTTTTTTTTGCAGTAGGTCCTCGTTGGTTACCTATTTTATTTTATTTTTATTTTATATATATTTTTTTGCGGTACGCGGGCCTCTCACTGTTGTGGCCTCTCCCGTTGTGGAGCACAGGCTCCAGATGTGCAGGCTCAGTGGCCATGGCTCACGGGCCCAGCCGCTCTGTGGCATGTGGGATCTTCCCAGGCCGGGACACGAACCCACGTCCCCTGCATCGGCAGGTGGACTCTCAACCACTGCGCCACCAGGGAAGCCAATGGTTACCTATTTTAAATATAGCAGTGTGTACAAATCAATCCCAAACTCCAAATCTATCCCTCTCCCCTACCCTTCCCCGTGCTAACCATAAGTTCATTCCCTAAGTCTGTGAGTCTGTTTCTGTTTTGTAAATTTGTTCATTAGTATCATTTTTTTCTTAGATTTCGCATATGAGTGGTATCGTATATCTGTCTTTTCCATGTCTGACTTACTTCACTTAATATGATAATCTCCAGGTCCATCCATGTTGTTGCAAATGGCACTATTTCATTCTTTTTCATGGCTGAGTAATATTCCATTGTATATATGTATCACGTCTCCTTTATCCATTCACCTTTTGGTGGACTTTAGGTTGCTTTCATGCCTTGGCTATTGTAAACAGTGCTGCAATGAACATTAGGATGTATGTATTCTTTTGAACCATGGTTTTATCCACATATATGACCAGGAGTGCGGTTGCTGGATCATATGGTAGCTCTATTTTTAGTTTTTTAAGGAACCTCCATACTGTTCTCCATAGTGGCTGTATCAATTTACATTCCCACCAACAGTGCAAGAGGGTTCCCTTTTCTCCACACCCTCTCCAGCATTTATTGTTTGTAGATTTTTTTTTTTTTCTTTTTGTGGTACGCGGGCCTCTCACTGTTGTGGCCTCTCCCGTTGCGGAACACAGGCTCCGGACGCGCAAGTTCAGCGGCCATGGCTCACAGGCCCAGCCACTCCGCGGCATGTGGGATCCTCCCGGACCGGGGCACGAACCCGTGTCCCCTGCATCGGCAGGCGGACTCTCAACCACTGCGCCACCAGGGAAGCCCCACTGCTGCAATTGTTACGTCAAAGAGTGTTCTGCCTATGTTTTCCTCTAAGAGTGTTATAGTATCTGGTCTTGATTCTTGATTTAACAACTGGCAACAGCATCTTCTGATGCCCCATCCTGACAGATAAGAAATATAATTCCATAACTTTCATCTTTCCTCTCTTCTGATTTTAGACTATACTCTTTGGTACTTCTATCGGTTACTCTTTCTACTTTAAGTAATAAACTCCTTTTTTTTTTTTAATTGTGTCAGGTTTGGATAGTATTTTTTGACTTTTTATGAACGAAGGTGAAGGAAACCCTGCTCCTGCACGATCCTTCACCTCACTTTCCCATCCCCACCTCTCAACCTCTCCCAGCTTACCCTGACTTTTATATTGTCCAAGTTTATTTTATAGAAGTGTGCCTGCGAAATCCATTTCAGGTCTCTCAGGTGGTCCTTACCTTTGGTCAACTTTGGCTGAGAATAGAATTCTAGACTGAAAAGCATTTTCCTTAGAATTTGAAGTATTTTTCCAGTGTTTTCTATCTAAATACAATATTGCTAATAAAAACTCTGTTGCTAATTCAATTCTTGTTTCTTTGTAGATAATCCACTTTTTGGTGAGTATTATGAAATTTCATATGTGTGTGTAAATATATGTATATAAAGCAATATATATGTACATACATATATATAGTTATCCCCCGTTAGGTATTTGATGGACTTTTTCAATGTGAAAATCATGTTTTTCTTCAACTCCTGGAAAATTTTACTTACTTATTCATTTGTTATTTAGTTTTTTCTGTCCTATTTTCTGTTTTCCTTTTTGAACCTCCTTTTGAATGAGTCTCAGACTTCCTTGGTTGCTTTTCCACAGCTCTTAACTTTTTTTTTTTTAAGTCTTTATTGAATTTGTTACAATATTGCTTCTGTTTCATGTGGGTTTTTTTTTTTTTTTTTTTGGCCACGAGGCATGTGGGATCCCAGCTCCCTGTCTAGGGATGGAACCTGCACCCCCCGCATTGAAAGGCAAAGTCCCAACCATTGGACCACCAGGGAAGTTCCATAGCTCTTAACTTTTATGTACATCATTTTCACCTCATCAGCTCCGAGAGCACAGATATTTTGTTGTGTTCACAGCAACATCCCCAGCCCTTGCTTGACTCCAAGCAGTTGCATGATAAATACTTGTTCCGTGCATGAGTGAATGAAAGAATTTTTCCCTCCCTTGTCTCTATGCTGTACATTCTGGAATTTTTTTTTGCCTCAACCTCCAGTTTTCTAATTGTATTTTGATTTCAGTCATCATATTTTTAATTCACAAGAGCTCATTCATTTTCTTTCAGTGGTCTTTTCTCAAAGAAGCTTGTTCTTTTATAATTCACGGCATTGCCTCAGCTCTCTCTGAAGATGCTAATTGGAAATTTGTAAACATTCTCTTCTTTTCCCTGAATTACATGTTTCCTTTAGCATCTATTTATACCGTTAGATTTCCTCAAATCATTGAGTTGCTTTGACTCTCAGTACTTTTGAATGAAGGCGTGGTTTTATAAATAGAGGGAGTTTGAGTGGATTTCCTCTGATTCTTTGTAGTTGTTTTCCCTCCAAATATGTTTTGAGAAAGATTTGGCTGAGTGCAAAGTTGCTTAGATGGTGAATGATGATAGAAATCTAAAACCAGTTGTGTACGAGAACAGGGCTTTTCAAACTTTACTGTGTACGCATATTACCTGGGGGATACTGTTAAAATGCAGATTCTAATTCTGTAGGTCTGAGGGGAAGCCTGAGATACTGCATCTCTAAAAAGCTCCCAGATGCCTATGTTGTTGCTCTGGAGACCACATTTGGAGTAGTATGGCCCTAGCATCCTCTAGCTTCTTTCCTACATTTAAGGATTTTCTTAAAACAATTACGCCCAGGTATGTAGAGGAGGATCAACTTAGTTTTTTGTGTTGTTTTTTTTTGCGTTATGCGGGCCTCTCACTGTTGTGGCCTCTCCCGTTGCGGAGCACAGGGTCCGGACGTGCAGGCTCAGCGGCCATGGCTCACGGGCCCAGCCGCTCCGCGGCATGTGGGATCTTCCTGGACCGGGGCACGAACTCGTGTCCCGTGCATCGGCAGGCGGACTCTCAATCACTGCGCCACCAGGGAAGCCCTACTTAGTTTTAATTCATTTTAAAATGTGGGGATTATTTTAAGTAATCCTGGATATATTCCACAGGAATAACGTCATGATGGTCATGGCTGAAAATATCAGCACCAGTTGGAAAACAAGGTTGTTTTAGATCAGCAAGTATGTATTATGAAGACATTTGCTCCATGGACATCAAGTATGATCAGTCCTGTCAACAAATCCTTGTCTCTGAAGCTGGAAAACTGGTTGACAGAATCAAGGAAAGCAGCTTCTCTTATAGCAAAAACGAACGATGTCTACACTGATTTGGAAACTCACCATTTTACATAACAAGAATACAAGTAAACGCAGCATACGTCTATGGAAAAATCACAGGGCAAGTGACTATAGGGTTAAAGCTGAGTTTGTGGGCAGCTAAAGTACATGCCACTTTTGAGAATAAAAATAGTGTGTACCTTATTAAAAGCCGCCTGACAGGGTCAGCAGCCTAGTCACAGAATACTTACCAAGAACAATTTCAATTTTAATAGCTTTTACTATGTATTTCATAAGCATGCCCATTGAAATTGAGTCATCAAAGCCTCCCAGTTCCTCCAAGACAGATTTTAGCCTGAGAGCTTGGAGTAATTATCCCACTGGATGTTAGCCTGTGTAGCTATTTCAGCCTCGTTCATCATTTCAAACAGCTACATACTCTGCTTGCTAATTTCTTCTGATGGATTAGCTGCTCTCACTTGTCTATCTTTTTTTATTTCTGGGGGGTGAAATATTGCCTTCTTCCCATGTTTTAATAAGCTGAACAGGCATGCACCACTGCACGGCTCCTGACTGCTCTTTCTTTCAGCTCAAAGAATGATCTTCTGGGTGAAGAGCTGGGTGTAAATGTGAAGGTGAAAACTTGGCCATTACTACCTGCAGCCTGAAACCGGTTGCTTCCAAAAGGACTGAAAACACCGTTTGGAGCCGAGCTGGTCTGCACTGACCTGTGTATAGTACATTTTAGGCTGTTCTCCCACCACTGAATGACTGTATTACTTACCTTCTGCTTCTTTTGGGTCTGATCATTATTCCCACCCCCAGCCCCTGTATCTCACCTCTGCTCTGCCTGTGTGCCTTCCATTAGAAAACCACAATGCACAGAACTATTCATTGCAGGATATAACTTCCTCCGTTCTTCACAATAATGACCCTGTTGGAGCTTTTCAATTCCGGGGTTCAATGATTTCTTCATTCTCTGACCTCCCAGGGAGAACACACAATTTCACATGCTGGGATATCACTCCTTCTTAGGGAGGTGGTTAAAAAATAAAAAAAGCAGGGGTCCTGGTAACAAATCAACCCAGGTTTTAATCCTGTCTCTGCCACTCAGAGGCTTTGTGATCTGGAGTAAGATAGTCAACCTCTCTGAGCTTCAGTTTTCTCATCTTCATAATAGGGATAAATATATTTTTCTTTCTAGGATATGGTAGCAGAAATTAACAAGTGAGGCCTCCTACCCTATAGGAGGCATCTCAGCACATGGAACTTACTACACTTCCTTTATCCTAGTAATTTAACAAATGGGCTTTTCCCCCTTGCACTTGGTGTTATTGTCAATTAGGGCTGTGACAGCTTTGCAGTGGATCCTAAAACACCAGACAGAATGAAGGCAGAAGCAGGTGAGGCCTGCTTGTGAAATTCACAAGCCTCGTCTCCCGATCACCCATCTTCACTGAGAAGGCATCTGAAGCTCTGCAGTGTGTATAGTCTAGGAGACTCCACTGAACACTCTCCCGTTATCCCATTTGGTTATCTTGACACCAGTTTGAAAGACACATATTTTCCCTGGATTGAAAACAGTTAACTGACCCTGTAACCCAAGGTAAAGAGGACAGCAGATGGACTGCTTCTTCAGGTAAAGTCTTCAAACTGACAAAGGCCATGGTAATGGGGGCTCAATCTTCCAACCTTTAGGAAAGGCCAGTCTTCCGAGGGCTGCCAATTTAAGGAAAAGCTTTACTCCCGGCCGCAGAACTATCCTGTATTTGCTGATAAGTTTGAGATGGATACTTTTTATCCAGCTCAGGAGGAAGTGTGAAGGACAGTAATTGGTAATTCTTAGAGACAGTGGTGCAGCTCTCAAGAGATTTTTGGGGGAATGTGATATCATTTGGAATTATATTAATGAGAGCACTACCTGGGATCAGAAACTTGGAACTGGTAGAAGTTTTTTTTTTTTTTTTTTTTCTTTCAGAAACATAAAGTATCCATATTCTTCATTTACACATAAACTAAGTAAGTGAGTAAAATCCTCATCATTAGAGAATGACCTTGATGTTAGGACACATTGATATTATAGGTGATATTCTTCTTTGAAATTCTGCAAATTTTTGACATTAGTTATGGTTCAGTGCCAGAATCAAGATCATTAGTGCAGAGTCAAATACATTTGTATTCACGAGGTAGTAATTAAAATGACGTTTCCAACTATTTATATATTTCATCCAATGAGATTACATATATATGTGTATTTCTTTTTCAATTTGTCATTATCTCCTTTCCCCACTTTTTGACACTGGGTAAAGTGAAATGGAGAATGTGTATCAATACTGGCAAAGAAAGGGCACAGTCCAAAGACCATATGCTAGGGAAACTCACCCAACCCATGGAGCCTTTGTTCACTTCACTGAGGAAAATTCCCATAATATGTGTTCACTCTTTACTTTTATTTTCTTTCTCAACCTAACCACCCACCCTCCACTGATGAAACAAACAATTTCAAAACAATTTTATTATCTTAAGTGAAGAAATAAAACTTAGTGTCAGACAAAATCTTTCCAAAAGGAAGTCAACTTACTTATTCTATAGAGCCTGAATTTCATAGCAGAGAAAAATGGTTAGTACATATGTTTCCCTTTATTGTGAGGCTGGTGGTTTAATAACTTAAATGAGAACCTATCAGTAGTAGAAAACTATCTCATAAAATATTGAAGCTGTGTCTCATCATCTTAACATATATGAGGTGTTGTTATAAAAGATTGAGATTTTTAAAGCAAATTTATCTGATCCTATATAACCCAATGTGTGTTATCCTTAAAAGTGGCAATTCCATCATCTCTGTCTCCTGTGACTCTTCCTCAGACCCTGCTTGACCAGCTAGCTTGAGTAAGAACCCAATCTGTTTTTTCTGTCCAGAGAAACTGTGATTAAACACTGCTCCTCATTCCCTTTTCTCTGCCCTCATTGTTAACTTTATAAGAATATAAATATATATTTTTCTTTTTACAAATAAGCCAATGGAGATAGTTTAGTATTACTAACATAATATTTATAGGCTTAAAACAAATGTACTCGTGGGTGATTAAATGTCATTAATGTTACAGACTTTACAAAACCATAGTGGTTCTCAGGCAATACAAAGTAGAGAAGGAATTGTTTGTTTGTTTAAACTGTCAAAAAGGAAACTGAGAGTCATCCTAGACTCAACTTGTGTCCTTGACTCCTGCTTTTCTTCCCACCCCACCTCTCATTTTTAGTCTACTTAATAAATGGCATTAAAAAAAAAGTGGTCTCTGATTCTGAGGATGCCTACAAAAGGCAAACATCACAGACATGTGGAGTACCTGCATCCTTGACCCAAAAGGACAAGTAAACATTAGAAGGATGCTCTTCATGTATACGTCCTGAAATGTGAAGTAAATGAGTCACATTAACTCAATACCTTATAAACTCAGTATTAAAGTCCATAAAGCTTCACTGACAAACACTAATGCTTAATATGAGGCTGAAAGATGCAAGTTCATACAAATGGTTAGAAATTAAGAAAGAAGAATAAACAGAATTGGAATGAATGACTGTACTAGTTGTTCTTCTCTGATTCAGACATTATGGTTTGTGTTATAAATCGGTTTTATCATAAAGGAGGAAATAGTCATATTACAGAAGAGCTTGAAAAGAAAGGTAAATAAAATGTTCACTCACTGGGGAACCCAGATATAGCATAATAACTATGAGAGTTTGCAAGTTTTCTTTCAGTGTTTTATGTGCACGTATATTGGTTTTTATTCAACAATTTAAACGAAACTTTGCATACCATTCGATGACTTTGTTTTTTCATTTAAGCATTCTCCTTGTTTTTACATAATCATCCTAGTCATTAGTATAGATTAATGTGGTACATTCTTTGGAGAGATGTTGCACAAGTTAGTTATCCTTTCTATTAATGGGCATTACAGCTTTTTTTCAGTTTTTAAGATTATGAATAATTCTGTGATAAATTCCTTTGTGTATAGTTTTTTCCCCCAAATTGAATATTATTTCTTAGAATAAATTTTGAGAAAGGGTATTTCTTTCCTAAATGATAAAGCAGAGAGATTTTTAACCCATTCTAGTTGTAGAAAATCTTGAAAATACAGAAAGATATGAAGATGAAAATAATAATTATGTACAATCCTACAAACTAGAAACATAAACACTAGTAGCTTTGTAGTATGTTTACTCCAATGGTCTTTACCCTATGTGAGTGCCCTCCCCCCATACATGGTTTGTAAAATTGAAACCTTATCGTGTATAAGAATCGAGTTCTGCTTTTCTTCATTTCACATTGAGTAATCATTTTTTCTGGTCATTGGTTTCCTGAATATGATTTTTAATGGATATACGATTATTCATTAGTCATTTCCTTATTGTTGAATTTTTAGTTGTATCCAAAATTTTGCTGTTATGAATAATATGTCTTTGTATCTTTGTATGTAGCTCTGATTTTTTTTTTTTCCTTTAGGATAGGATACAAGAAGTCATACTATTGGGTCAAAGGCTGTGCCTTTTTAGAAATTCATATCGCACACTTGCTTTTCAGATAAGTTATATCAAAGTACACTCTTACTGGCAGTGTACGAAGATACATGTCTCATTGAACCTTCCTTAACATTTAATAATATTATCAGATTTTACTATTTTTAATTATAGAAGTGTAGAATGACAGCTCATTTTAAAAGTTTTCACTCATTTTATTACTAGTGAAGCTTTGTTTTACCATGTACTTATTTTCCCAAATTGTTTTGCAGAATAAGGATTTTTTCAAAAAAATATACATGCCTAGTATAAGAAACCCAGTTACGAAGGTAAAAATAATTATTGCTAAAAAATGTCTCACCACTCAGATATAATAATCAGATTATATTAAGTGATCATCATTCCAGACAACCCAACGCAAGTATACATTTCTTTAACAAAAACATTTTATAGAGTTATGATTGACATATAAAACACTCTATATATTCAATGTCTAAACTTGATGGTTAAACACAAGAATCCATCACCACCATCAAGGCCACAGATGTAGTCATCATCTCCCAGAGTTTCCTCCTGCCCTTTATGATTAGTGTGTGTGGTGTGGGGTGGTGTGTGTTGTAAGAACACTTAACATAAGATTTACCCCCTTAGATTTTAAATATAGGATGCAGCATTGTTAGCTATATAGGCTCTATGCTCTATAGTACATCTCCAGAACCCATTTATTGTGTACCTGAAACTTCATACCCTTTGACCATCACCTCCCTATTTCTCCCTCCCTTTACCCCCTCGTAACCACCAACTTACTCTCTGCTCTTATGAGTTTGACTATATTCTCTTCCACATCTTAATTGACTAAATATCATTGTCCAAAAGTGTTTGTTTGTTTTAAAGTCATAGGCAAGGGTGGCCCCAGAAATTGGAGCAATGAGGCAGCAACCGCCTGGGTAAAAAACCGCCACCCCTCATTCATAAACATGACTTCCCTCATTTCCAAGACCCCCAGTTTCCTCTGCGGTTGGTCCTTCTATTCTCATTCTGGAGACCTTGCCTTGAAAGCATGGGATATTCCTAAGCATGTACATTAAGCATGTAATTTACTAGGTCTAAAGCATTGTAATGTCACCCTATGAAAACTTGTCCACCTGAAACAGAGTTGTATCATTTCCCTATATCCCGTCCTTTCAAAACATGGAGGAGTTCAACATATATGTTTTTCTCTGTGTTCATATTAATTTATATAATTGCAATAATATCTGCCATTTGTATAGAAGTTTAAAATGATTTCACTTCTGTTCTCATTTTTGATTCCTAATATACTATCATTTACATGATATCATTACATACATAATTTAAGATGGCTGAATCAATTGTCCAAGGTCCCATAAACCTACCTCTTTTGCCCTAATTTTGATCTTGTGCTACAATACATCAACCTATTTGGATTCGAAGAGTATTTATTTTCCATGTAACTTTAAGATAGATTGCAAACTCCTCACAGACTTTGTCTGCTGTGTTAGTTTTATATTGCACCTTGGACACTTTATAAAAATTTATACATAGGGCTTCACTGGTAGCACAGTGGTTGAGAGTCCGCCTGCCGATGCAGGGGACGCGGGTTCGTGCCCCGGTCCGGGAGGATCCCACATGCCGCGGAGCGGCTGGGCCCGGGAGCCATGGCCACTGAGCCTGCGCGTCCGGAGCCTGTGCTCCACAGCGGGAGAGGCCACAACAGTGAGAGGCCCGCGTACCGCAAAAAAAAAAAAAAAGATACATAAAATATTGTGTTGTATTAACAGTGGTGATAGAATTGCTTCGAGTCTGATAAGACAGGGAATTAATCAATCATTTATTGATTATGAAATATTTTCCATTTAATTCTTTAAATTTCAGAATATGGAAGAAATTAAGGCAAATATGTTGCCCTAGATTGGAAGATAATTCGTTTTCAGAATCATCTCACAATTCATAGGTATTTGGGCTGGAAATAGAAAAGAAAGGGAAGAGGAGAGACTGAGATTATCATTGACTTTGAAATTAAGCGAGTTTTTTCTTTTTTTCCTTTTAAAATATAACACATAATACTGCCTCCAAAAAGCACACTAAGAATTCACGGATTTGCCCATTCTATTTACTTGCAAACTCATTCCTTTTTGTTTCAGGATTCCTGAGGTCCTTTCATTGCTACAGGTGTTAGGAATCAAACAGTGGTTTGATGCAAATGAATTCCATATAAAATATGTCATATTTGAAAACCTTAGTATTATAAGGTTTATTTTCAGAGAATTTTAATAAGTACCATAATTCAATGGTAGTTTTTCCAAGAGCTTGGCTCTTGGGTTGAGAATATAAAATTGCTTCTTAATTATTGTGAAATAAGCTTCAGAAAGCTAACAAGAATACTATTCTGAGTATTTCCAAAATATATTCAGTGATATGGGACTACCCTAAAAGAAAGTGATGTCCATTAGCAAAGTCAAAAGGCAGGTGAGGGCTTCCCTGGTGGCGCAGTGGTTGAGAGTCCGCCTGCCGATGCAGGGGACACGGGTTCGTGCCCCGGTCCGGGAAGATCCCACATGCGGCAGAGCGGCTGGGCCCGTGAGCCATGGCCGCTGAGCCTGCGCGTCCGGAGCCTGTGCTCCGCAGCGGGAGAGGCCACAACAGTGAGAGGTCCGTGTACCGCAAAAAAAAAAAAAAAAAAAAAAAAAGCAATTGACTGTACTTTACATTTGTTTACTTAACATCGAAGCTGCTTCAGATTATCTCATATCGCCAGTAATATGAAAAACAAAGCATCATATTCCATTCCGAAATCGCATGGGAGCCAGTTAAAAGAATTTCATCATATTATTTTCACTCAAACTTTCCTATCTTTAGTGAACAAGCACATATGTTTTGGTATGTACTACAAACATTCGCATAAATACCATCTTTAGCCAAGAGATCTTGATAACAGCTGGTAGGTTTTAGCTCATGTCAAATTGTTTCAAGTTAAGTGTTATTTACTGATGGGGAATAGAGGGAAAAAAGGAGACTAATATTGAGGACACTGTGAAGAATAAGAACATAATAATGTTAGGTTTAGGACTTTCATATTTTTTGGTCTTCAAGATCTTTTACCAATGCTAATTAATTAGTTTTCATAGTACCCAGGGAGCTAAATATTATCATCTCAATTTTAAATAAAATTGAAGAATAAAGGTTTAGTGGTTTCCCTCAGGCTACAGAGGGATTAGAATTTCTTTTTTACAAGGAAAATGAAATTGTTTAATAACAATGTTAAATAAGATAGAGGACATGGAAGTGCTTATTTACAACACCAGACACATAGCAATAAATGTGTGTTGAATTTTTTAATTGTTATACTACAGGAGAAAAAAATGTTCAATATATCTGCTTCCCTTAACCTGAAATTTATATGATTTATATGATTTTTACATCTATATTTGCTTAGTTACTGATTAGAAGAACTAGAAAAATTCTTGAATGCATGAACTTGTTTATTCTTTTCTCTTTATTTTTTAATTTTCTTTATCTTTTTGGCCACGCAGCCTGTGGGATCTTAGTTCCCCGACCAGGGATCGAACTGGCGCCCCCTGCATCGGCAGCGTGGGGTCCTAATCACTGCACTGCCAGGGAAGTCCCTTTTTCTCTTTAGAAAGAGTTAGCCTCTTTCTTTGAGACAAGAAGGCAGTTATGTTTTTCAACATCTCCATGAAATGAGATTATACATTATCTTTAGTACCTAATGACACCCATGTTGATAGCAAACTGTGTGGTAAATTTAATCAGGCCAATAAAGAATTCAGCCCATCATTAATAGACTTTATAGCTCTCATAACGCCACATATATGTCCTGGTTGGATTTTTTTCTTCTTAATCCAAATGGCTGAAATTTGATCTAAATTTATTAGGGATTTTAGTGTCATGGTCAAATATTCTCCATGTCAGATTGTTCTTCCTTATGTCTAACCTACATTCTTTATGATACACTACTTGATTATTAAAATATTTGTTGTTTGTTCTGGTCTCTGTTGAGTATGCGCTCAGGATCAGGACTCAGGGGATCCTGAGTGTTACAGTGAAGAGCTGTCAATCTAACTCTGCAGAATTCAGGTACTTTTCATTCTTACCCTCCTTGGAGTTTAATAGTGTAGTACTCTCCTGACTCTTTCCTGCCTTCTTTCATGGTAAAGGAAGATTGCTTTCAGCTGTGTTACTGTATGAAAGAAATGAAAACATATCCATTCTTTGGATAGTTTCAAACCCAAACTCATCTCCACTCCTTACATGTTCAGGTATGTTATTTGGTTGACATATTTATACAACTTACAAATTCTCCTTAGGATGTTTGGATCCACTTTTGCATGAACATATGATAACAGCAGAATGCAACCAGATTAATTAATGGTGGAGTTCCAGGGTCTAAGATAGGGTACCGGGATGAACATGGATCCCTCCCTGGAGCAGCCAGCCAAGTATCAAAATGGAGTCATCAGGAAGTGAGGGAACCAAGCCCAGAGAAGCAGCTCCCTGGGGCCAGGAGGAGAGGAAACTGCAGAGCGGGCCACCCCACAATGGGGCAAAAAGGCGGCAGAGGAGGTGAGGCTGCAGTTAAGGCAAGGAGCATAAGCCCTGACTTTCCCCCAAATTTCTCATTGTTATTATTGTTGACATTCTCAGAAAACTCAGAGAGGGACTCCAGTTTGAAATTATTCTAATATTTAGTAAATAATTCTGGCAAGCTACTTCATCTTTCTGTGCCTCAATTTCCTCAACTGAAAATAATGAACAATAATACCAATCCCATAGTTGTTACGAAGGATAAATGAAGTTAAAACATTAAAGAGGGCTTCCCTGGTGGCGCAGTGGTTGAGAGTCCGCCTGCCGATGCAGGGGACACGGGTTCGTGCCCTGGTCCGGGAAAATCCCACATGCCGCGGAGCGGCTGGGTCCGTGGGCCATGGCCGCTGAGCCTGCGCGTCCAGAGCCTGTGCTCCGCAACGGGAGAGGCCACTGCAGTGAGAGGCCCGCATACCGCAAAAAAAAACAAAAAACAAAACATTTGATATAATTGTTTTTGTTAGTAATTCATGAAAGTGATAGAAATGTAGTAGTGGTGTTGATATATGGGCTCATATTCCATGTTTGCAATTGTACATATCACGTATCTCATCATCACAAAACTAGATGTAAAGAATAATGGAGGTTTGCAAATGTGAACATTTGCTTCTTCATTTTACACTTGCAAAGAAGAATAGTTAAAGAAATAAAGGAGAAATAAAGTCTCTCTCTCTCTCTCTCTCTCTCCCACTAATTATAAAAAAATAGATCCCATGGACTTATCTACCATATTGGTTGAATGGAGTCATAGAACCAATTATCCAGATACTTAAGGACACAAACTGTCCACACTCAATAAGAATATATATTTCTAAATTCTTAGTCAATAATCTGACCATCTTGACAGAATGGTCTATTAAATAATCTGGATTTAAAAATTGAGAATATACTGTATACATATAAGTCATATACACATACAGAGATCATATTTAATCTATATATATAGATCTGTATGCATATATACAGAAATGTATCTTCCAAAGGCAATAATATATTCAAAATAATTGAGACACATTTTTAGTCATTTCAATAATATGAGTAGTTGTTTCAATTTATTGCTTCATTTTGCTAGAGAAGACTTGGTTATATGATCAAGTTACTAACATCTTAGTAGGTGACCCTGGCAGATGCACTTACATGATTGTTTTTGCAATATGTTAAACATTTTTACCAAATGGAAGGCAGAGTAATGGAGCCAGAGAGATAAAGTAAAAGGTAAGGGAAACCTTTAATTTGCTATGGGTAAAGCCTGTTTACATAAACATTCATGTCCAAGAGCTATCTAAATTTCACCCTCACTGCTGTTTCTTATTCAATATGGATCACAGACAAACTGGGAAACACTATGGTCAAATTTTCCCTCTCTTAAAAACAGCACATCTTTTGTCTTTTAGTGCAAGCACATGGATATCTTAACCATAAAATCACCAAATTCTGTCGATATTTAATTTTCTTTTAGAATGTGGTATATCAGTTCTGACATAAAAGAATAATGTTACATAGTATAAACTTATATTAATATGTATATAAAGAAAAATTTTCAATGGGAACTATAGTTTTTGCATGCAAAGTATTCCAAGGGTTAAATCAATAGCATGGCGGCTTCAAATCCTTACTGAAAATATGCCCCTTATTAGGGAAAAAAAAAAGAAAAAATGCTGGGTGTTCACTTGATTGACAACCTTTCCAAATAGAAGTGTTGCTATAATTAAATAATAATGTATGAGTGAGTGTACATTATGACAAATTGGAAGCCTGGTTGATTAGATTGAACATATAAGCCATCAGTATAATTATCATATTTTAGTCATTTTTCTCCATTTTTTATAACAGCATTGTCTTCAGCCTCATTTGGTGCTTATTAGATTGATGTTCTAAGAGGAATTGTACAACATAAAACATGTCCTTAAACAGGATGAACTTTAGATAAGGGCTTTACTTATGTCTATAAACATTTATAATGATTGCTGTTATGTTTCTACTTTCTTCTACTATTTCACTTTCTGTAACAATGAAAAAAAATTTCAAGATAAAATGGATAAACTTGAGCATATCTGTCTCTGTGAAACACCACTATATTTCAATAAAATGTTTATTAAGACTGCCTTCAAAATGTAGGGCTTTTTCCTTCCATTGCCTGTTCTGTCTGTACAGATCATTTAAATAGATAACTCAGTCCTTTAGGGTAAACACTTTGCTTCTGTTATATTGTGAATAATCACAAACGTTGAATCTGCGAGCCACACAGGAAAGGAATTTTGTATGGGAGGAGGAGAGTGGAAGTGATGGGCTAGCTTCTGCTTCCCAAGGCCTGCTCATGTAAACAATGAGGAAGGAATCCTAAGAAAAAGGCAGGACACCAATTCGTACCCAAGTTTTCAATACAAAGCCTGTAAACTGGTTATTCTGATGCTGTGATGTGGAAATTTAAGAAAGGCATTAAGAGACTTGAATATTAATATTCATTTCTCATCTCCAAATCAGGATGCTAGCTCGACAGTCCCAGCAATTCATCCACCCTCCTAACATGGAAAGGAAGGACTCACCAGGCCCTCGGCTCTCTATTTTTGTCCTCAGGAACCTCAACAAGTTAAAGTAGTTTGAAATACAGGGTTTAGAGTGTATGCGAACATGCACACCTAGAACTTTATATGGTCTCTATTTCCTCCAGTTTTTTAGGGTGTGAAGAGAGATACCAGAGCTTTGAGTATACCCCTCCAACTAGGTATGCTTTTACCTCAATAATGTGTGAGCTATAATATTTCCCCATTTATTCATAAACTTTTACTGGTCATGAAAAGTGGACTTTGTTAAGGACATTTGTTTCATGGAAGTAAATGATGCAATGTAATACCGTCACTGCCTTGCAGTAAGAGCAGTCCAAATCCTTAATCAGTTAGTCAGCATGCTAGGGAATCCAACAGTCTCAAGCAATAAATGGAGAATAGATCACTCTTCAACATGTCCAGAAATCTGTACTGCCAAGCTGTCTTTCTGTTGCACACAAGGACATTTTGAAAAAAAGATTTGGAAATTATACAGAGAGATTTTTATATATGTTGATCACAGACTAAAATTCTGGTATAGTTTTAGGCAAGTGGGTAACTATGGTATATTATCTAACACCTACGAGTTAGATTAATTATTAGTCATACTCAGGAGGGAATTACACATGATACATAGGTTGCTATGTGAGATTGGTAATATTTTTACAAAGGCATGAATAAATTCACAAATCAGAACATTGGACTGTTAAGGAAAGAGCAGAAATTTAACTCAGAACGAAGGCATATAAAGAATAAAGAATGAACAATAAGAATTATTTATTAAGACTTGATATTATTTAATGTCTGTTATGGACTAAATATTTGTGTCCCCTCAAAATTCATATGTTGAAATCCTAACCCCCAATGTGATGGTATTAGCAGGTGGGGTCTTTGGGAGATAATTAAGTCATGAGGGTGGAGCTCTCATGAATGAGATTAGTGCTCTTGTAAGAAGAGACAAGAGAGAGAAAGCTCTCTCTTCTCTCCTTTCTGCATGTGAGGATACAATGAGATGACTACCTGCAAACCAGGAAGAGAGCCCTAACCAGATGCTGGATCTTGGACTTCTTAGCTTCCAGAACTATGAGAAATAAATGTTGCTTAAGCCACCTAGTCTATGATATTCTGTTATTATAGCCTGAACTAAGACAATGCCTTTATTTAAACTTTTGATTTGAGTATGAATAGTATTTTGTATTTTCTATAGATTTACCCAACAAGTAAATTCAGAAAATCACCAGAGGTAAGTTAACGTTGTGTATTTATGAGACCTCTTTTAAGGTATGTAATACAAGACTTCCCCGGTGGTCCAGTGGTAAAGAATCCACCTTCCAACGCAGGGGATGTGGGTTCAATCCCTGGTCAGGGAACTAAGATCCCACATGCCACGGGACAACTAAGCCCATGAACCACAACTACTGAGCCTGAGCTCCTCAACTAGAGAGCCTGCGTGCCACAAACTACAGAGCCCATGCGCTAATACACACATGAGTTTGCTTATAAGATCAAGATTCACTTAATTGAATGTTCAATAATAAATTAATTGATTAGCTAACGTAATCAGGAGATACTTATTGAGCACATAGAATGTGCGAAATACACTAGGTGTTTGGGATACAAAGATGAGCAGGTTCTCAATGATCTTTCTATTTGTTTACATAGGAAGGCCTTCTTGAAAGGCAAATGGCTTCTCTATTAAATGAATTAACCTCAAATTCCAGTTAACACAACAGCTCTCATTCAAGACAGTTATCTGAGTCTGAAAAGAACTTAGTTTTGCAACTTAAAGGGCCTTAGTTACCCAACATCTTTGAATGTTGTCAAGCTGTTTTCTTTTTTTTAAATTTTATTTTATTGAAGTATAGTTGATTTACAATGTGTGTTAATTTTTGCTGTACAGCAAAGTGATTCAGTTATACATATATACATGTTCTTTTTCATATTCTCTTCCGTTATGGTTTATCACAGGTTATTGAATGTAGTTCCTGTGCTATACAGGAGGACCTTGTTGTTTATCCATTCTATATATAATAGTTTGAAGCTATTTTCATAATGATGTTATAGGTATACCAGAATTTACTGAAGGAAGTACTCTGTGGTTTGTGGCTTAAATTGTTTCTACACAGACTAGTACACTGAATAAGAGCTTGGACTGTGGTTTTATACTCCAGCTCCAACATACACCTCATCCAAGTTGCTTAGCTTCTCTGTATCTCAGTTTTCTAATCTGTCAAATGGGCCTAATAATATTATCTCATAGGATTTTTGAGAAGATTAAATGAGATGATGCTTATAAAGCATTTGTCTGACATTTTTTGAATTTAATAAATGTTTACTAATAAAGCACACTATTACCCTGGGAGAATCTAAAAAAATCCTATCCAAAATTCAAATATTAAAGAATTATAAGATTTTTTTAACGTTTTATATAATCAAACATCACGAATATATATATATATATTTTTTTTTTTTTTTTTTGAGGCAAGGAATACGACTTTATTCAGAAATCTGGCAGACTGAGAAGATGGCAGATTAGTGCCTCTGAAAAACCATCTTATCTGGGTCTGGATGCCAGTTTCTTTTATAGAGTCAGAGAGGGAGAGGCAGTGAGGAAGTAATAAGTAAAAGGGCCATCAGTCTTGCAAAACATCTTCGGGAATGACCAGCCTCAGTGAGGGGATGTGTTGGTTTCTTTTTTCTTGCAGCCATTCACAGGTGGGCAGTGTTCCCTGAGGCAGGCCATTACGTATGATTATAATAACAAAATCAACGAAAAGCAAAGGTTAAAGTCAAAGAAACAGATCCAACGTGGAGTCCGATTTAGCTCTTGCCTGTGACAGTTCCCCACTGTCAATGTCCATTCCACAATCTTGTGGGAAAAGGGGTGACAACGTTCTAACAGCTCCTCAGATGGATCTTTCCGGGAGTGTCCGCCACCGGTGTCAGTGTTCCAAATGTTGAGATTTGTCTTTTGTTCTGCTTTGGAAGTGTCTGCTTTATACCTGTAGACTTAAAAATATTCACAACCGGGCTTTCCTGGTGGCGCAGTGGTTGAGAGTCTGCCTGCCGATGCAGGGGACGCGGGTTCGTGTCCCAGTCCGGGAAGATCCCACATGCCGCGGAGCGGCTGGGCCTGTGAGCCATGGCCGCTGAGCCTGTGCGTCTGGAGCCTGTGCTACGCGACGGGAGAGGCCGCAACAGTGAAAGGCCCATGTACCGCAAAAAAAAAAAAAAAAAAAATTCACAACCTAAATTTGAGAGTTATCAGGAATTTTGAGGGCTTCAAGCCCAGGAGGCCACATCTCAAGTTAAGGAATTTAGTGATTCTCTATGTATGGGAAGATGTAAGAGTCTGGGCTTACTGAGATAATTTCTTCGATGTGCACCTCAGAAACATCACGAATATTAACTTATTTTGAAGATGCTCCATGTTGATAACATGTTGTGCAGACACTAAATTGGGATAAACTTGAGGCAGTCCTTTTGGATGGATCTGCTTAAGAGCTGTCCTTGAAACAACTTGAATTTTGAACTATCACAAAATATCATATTGCTCATAGGAGTCAACAGATTTCAAAGCACATACGCATTAACATGCATTGCAATTATTTTTATTTTAGGCCAACATGAGTATTTTTTCATCTTATAGATGTAAGCAAATTGTTTTATATTTTGTCCTGAATGAACGCAGATTTGGTCATTCACGTATATGTTCTATCTTTGTTGATTTCACTATTTCTTTTCTTTTCTTTTTTTTTTTTTTTTTGCCGTACGTGGGTCTCTCACTGTTGTGGCCTCTCCCGTTGCGGAGCACAGGCTCCGGACGCGCAGGCCCAGCGGCCATGGCTCACGGGCCCAGCCGCTCCGCGGCATGTGGGATCTTCCCGGACCGGGGCTCGAACCCGCGTCCCCTGCATCGGCAGGCGGACTCTCAACCACTGCGCCACCAGGGAAGCCTGGGAAGCACTATTTCTTAATTTTATATTTACATCTAACATTTTACTCCTAGTTGTGTAAAATAGTGGTATTGTACTAAAACAGAAAGGGTTATGTTGTGTAATTTGTAGCTCTAAGGTATAAAAGCAATATTCTAAATTTATAAACAAGTCCAGGGGTCCACAGAAAAATGGATATTGCACCTAACTCCTGGCAAATTTTCATGTTAAGTGACCAGATTCTAGCCTCTTTTTACTATTAAAATGACATTTTAATTTTCTTGACTAAGACATTCTGGTAAGGCGTCTCACATTGTCCTTACACACCTAAAAGAATCTTCTCTTTCCCACCTAGGTTTCCCCACTCAGATTTTCCAGAATTTGGATACAGGTTCTCTTTTCAAGCAATTTCCTATGTCCTCCTATAACATTAGTCTGCTAGTGAAATGAAATGCTGCTGTGACCTTTTTAATTCCCCTGACTTTTTACAATCTTGGAAATTTAGCACAACAGCAGGAGTTTAATCATATTCACGGATGTAAAAGACAAAATAAGGTACCTTTAAATTCAGAGGGAGATGTGACCTCCAAGGTATCAGAGGCTTCAGAGATTCCCTGGCTGTCCCTGGGGAGAGCTGAAGCTGTGCTCCTTGTGTTTCTCACGATGCATCACTACATCCCTGGCTGACACATCTACCCACCGCTTATACTTGAACTTATAAGCTACAAACTCCTGCACGTGAAACTCATTTACCAGAACTATTATATTTGGTATTCATTTTTTTCTTTTCTAACAATGTCCTTTTTGATTTATTCAGAATAGTATTCATTCAAAGATTTTGACATCTGGTGATTTAATTTTTTTCTACCAGCTTTACTGAGATATAACTGACATACAGCACTGTGCAAGTTTAAGGTGTACAGTGTAATGATTTGACTTACACACATCATGAAATGATGACCGCAGTAAGTTTAGTGAACATCCATCATCTCATGTACAGACAAAATTAAACAAATAGAAAAAAATATTTTTCCTTGTCATGAGAACTCTTAGACTTTACCCTCTTAACAACTTTCATAAAAAGTGTATCATAGTGTGAATTTCATTTATTATGTTGTACATTACATCACTAGTACTAATTTATCTTACAACTGGAAGTTTGTACCTTTTAACTACCTTCACCCAATTCTCACTCCCCCCACCCCCTGCCTCTGATAACCACAAATCTGATCTCTTTGATTTTATTTTGAAAATGTATTCTATTACATTGGATATTTAAAGTCTTTGCAATACCAGAGACTCTTAGGTACAGGATGCGTAATGCCAAATACTCATTTGTTTGCGTGAGTACCTCACAACTGGTGGACTGATTCTTTAAATCAAACTGAACGGTTACTCTGATTCCCTGTGGGTTTAGCAGTGCCCAATCATTTAACTAAGTGTCATTACATGTGTTTTTAGTTTTAGGTCTCAATTGTTGTGCCGTTCAGTTGATGGATGAGATGGCCTAAAGAAAAGTAAGAAAGAAAAAAAGAACAATGTAGCCCAAAGTGACAGAGCAGATCAGCTCTCTTAAATTCCCTGTCCATACAGCCATTGTGATCAAGGTGATTGATGAAGAATCCTATCAGCTCTGAGCTGTTTAGATGTCACACTGATAGGGAAGAGCAGTGCTCACCATGTTCTTGCAGTTTTGAGAGGCCAACAGTTAACACATCTCTACGACTAGAGACAGGCTTCTGTTCTTTAGATGCAGGCAAGAGGTTATCAATTTACATTAGCCATGAAGATTTGCTTTACAGGTAGTCACCTTTAAAAGGCAAATTACTGAATGTTTCATCTCCCAAAACTACTTCTTCTAAATCTTCAACTGAACCCTGCTGGTGAGCATAGGTGTGTTAGTGCAACTGAGAAATTACGGTGCTCATTTTTTTTTAAGCTAGCCAACACTTCTTACTGAGTGCGTTTTGTGGATTATCCTGATTGCAGTGGGAGAAAGAAGCCCTGCTGCTTTTCAACCTCATAGCTTTTCTTCCCAAGAGAATGTGTGTCTCCCAACAGCCTACGTGGTCATAATTAGCCCCTCAAACATGAGCCCCCATGAAAACTGAAACCAAAGAGTAATGAGAAGGGGAGATGAGTGAACTATATATGATTTATTTGGGGGCTTGACCTTAGTAGGCTCCAGGCATCTGGATGCTTGGAGGAAAGGTTTCTATTTCTCTTTATACTATAAAGCAGATTTTCTGGTAAATCATTAATTAATTTAAACATATGTTAACATTAACCAAAACCTAGTATAGCTGTAAGAGTATATATTTAGTGAATTTATAATCATCTTAATCTTTGACAAATATTTAAACTCTAAAATATCATATATTCCTGATCATTGATCTGAAGATTCTTGGCAAGGGAGTTCTTTTTCTTTATTTAAAATTACTTGTCTCTTGGTTGAGCTGGAAGTACTGGAAAAAAAAAAAAAAAAGATGTCATTGCTATGATCTGAGACTAGGAAACTTTAGGCTCCATAAATTTGTTTTATTTGATTTAGATTAGGCAGTAGATAATGTAGCTGGGCACAGTTGACAAGAAATTATTTTTCATTTAAAGAACTATTTAAAGAAGAAAAAGCTCATTAAAGAAAATTTAGTGGGAAAAGTAGAAACAGGTTATACAAATACACAAATAGCTCTATCACAAAATTAAACAGGCAATATATTACTGGCATTTTAGTATTGCTATTTGGCCCTTTTGAATATGCCAAGATTTAAACATATATAGTTGTGATCATTTTATATGTACCTTTTAAAAATCCTGGTAACTTAACCTAACATTACGTAACAAGACATATCTACGTTATTAGATAATCTTCATAAACTGAATAACAATATATTCTTATACATTCTGTTTACAGACACTGCTAAGTGATCTACTGAATATCCTTTTCCCCCACTGGATCCTTGCTAGAAACGCCCCAATCTGTTCAAGTGATTATGCCTCTCCTACATGATTTAGGGAAGAGGGATCGTTTTTCCTGAAATATCTTGGATTGGGTTCCAATCAATCATTGTGGTCTTATAACTCTTTCCATTGAATGGGTACAAGGTGCCATGTGACCCAGTTACGTCCAGTGACATATAAGTGGAGGTCTACTAGTTTGCTTATAGCTGCATTTCAAGCACTTAGACTATTGGCAGGCATTTATCAAGTGTTGAATAAATAATTATTGAATGAATGGATTTTAAATGCTAAAGAGTTTTTCATTCAAAATAAGAATTCATTGGAACAGACTGTTCTTTCCAGGCCATTGCTGTGTCTGGATGTGTTGCACGGAACTGCTGCAGCCATCTTGTTACCAGTGTAATGGTGAAGCCCACCCACAGGTGAGACTGACCCAAGAGACTCAAAGAAGCAGAGCCCAAGCCATCATGGAAGACCCTGACTTCTTGAGATAATAAATTTCTTTCTTGCTTACGTCAATTTAAGCTGAGGATTTCTATCATTTGTTGATGAAGTAATCTTAACGGATATATGCTGTTTTATGCCAAGAGTTACATATTTGTTGAGTAATACATATAAAAGAGTTTATAAGGCCTCCATTTGGCTACCTACCATTACAGGGCATAATAATAAAATCTCTTGATATATTTAATAGAAAGGTGGATACTGTTTTTTAAAGAAATTATACTAATGTGATGTATATTTTATAAAATTCAATAACATTTAACACATCATGATAAAGCATAATTTTAGGTACTACCAAAGAACAAATATCAACAGCTGGGAGACCCTTCTAGAGGACCAAAGAATTCTGAATCTCAGCCTTCACTGCTTTTAAAGCTGTGCATAGAACAAGATTATTCTTCACTACCTTAATTTCAGCACCAAGTTTCTGAAAGTCATTGTAGTTATCTATTGCTACATAACAAATGACTCCCAAATTTAGTGTCTTAATACAATGACATTCATTTTATTATTCCTCATGATTTCCGTGGGTCAGGAATTTGGGAAGGGTTGAGCTGGCTGTGGGACTCTGATCGCAGTCAGATGGTGGCTGGAGCTGGAACAGTGGCAGGGGTGGGGCTGGAGCAGCAGTCAGCTAGGGGATCTCTTCATATGGTCCAAGGGCCTCTTCATGTGACCTCTGCTCATGGGTAGTTTGTGCTTCCTCACAACATGGCAGCCTCAGGGTAATCAGGCTGCTCACAAGGCCTGAAGTTTTCTAGAGAGAAGCAAACCGAATGGGAGTTACATTGCCTTTTATGATCTCGCCCTAGAAGTCACACAGCTTAATTTTTGCTTCATTGTATTTTATTTTTGCAAGAGAGACACAAGCCTTCCCAGAATCAAGGGAAAGAGAATTATCCTCCATCTCTTGATGGGGGAGTGACAAGATCCTAGAATAGCATATGGGTCGAGAGAGATTTTGGTGGCCATCTTTGGAAAACACAACCTGCCATAACCATTAAAGACGTTTCTGTGTGGCTTGCTTTTTTATTTTTTTTCTTCTTTCTTTTGTGTTAATTTTGCTGTCTAAAATCTGTGGAATGACCAAATCTGTAAGTTCCTTGGAGTTAAGGAACTCATTCTTTCTTTCCATGCAATTCCAGGACCACTTGGATTCCATATCAAGGATCAAACTAAGTTCAGAAAGTGAGAGAATGGAAGAGAATAATAATAATAAAAGAGCATGAGTTTGTGTCAAGAGACTATGAAGAGAGTGGTGTGTTTCAGTATGAGTGATAAGAAGCGGCAGGTGCTTTGAAAATAAAAATATTAAGATTGAAGGTAAGCAACAAACTTGGGAGAAAAGTTTTAAAAGCAAACCCTTGTAAGAGCAGTTAATTTTCACCCTGCAAACTGATTAAATCTAGTTATAAGTATATATCATAACATCTAAGCATCTCCATTCAAATTTTTTTGATCAACAACTTTGCGTGATATGGCTGATGACATGCATTATTTAGTTTAGGAAGCTACTCATTTGCTTAGTGATCTAAATGTTTATAAAAAAAACCTTTGCAATAGGAAATGAAAAGTGCATATTAGAAATAAGCAAGCTTTAGAAACAGAAGATTTCTTTATGAGAATCACACATTATTTTATTAGGAAAAATATGAAACTGTATTTGGAAAGCCAATTTAATTTTTCAAGAGACAAAAATAATTAGAAGAAAATGAAATTCCAGCAGATGCTGGTAACGTTCAGTCTTACATATAAGTAAACCAAATGTAGCGTGCTCTTTTTTGGTAGATTTTTCTCTTGTCTTGTGACTCTGTTGCAGCCATACTTACTATGTTATCATAGTTAGAAAAAACCCATTCATCCGGTTTCAGAAGTGTTTCTGTGTAATGTACATCCTGTGGAGGGATGCAGGAGGGTGTTACATTGTACATCTGTTTGAGACAGCAGAACCTGGGGCTGCCTCTCTTCTGAACCTGATTTTACTTTGGTTCTTTTTGATCTTGTACTTCTTATTCAAGCATTATGCTTAACATGTGTTGTAAACATAATATGTTTCGTTATCTGTCTCTCCCATTTGACTATGTGGGCATGAAAACAGGAATTGTTCCTGTCTGGCTCACCTTACGGAGTGAACGGACAGTGTCAGTAATATTATATTCAAAGACAAGACAGGTTTCAAGTCATTACAAGAAAGTTCTTTTTAAAAACAAGAGCTTTCCAACAATGGCTCATATATGATGAGCCTCCGTCATGAAAATACAAGCAGAAGTCACATGGGTACCTCTCAGAGGTATTATAGAATGAGGTTAAATGAACTCTAAATTCCCTTCTAACACTATGAATCAAATCCTAGCAAGCTGTCAATTCCAAATGGAGTGTCTAGGGGAAAATTAACAATTACTAAGCACCTGCTATAGACAGAGGTAGTTCTAGCCATTGAGGATAGAGCTATGAATAAGGCAGAAAGGTCCCTGTCATCATGCAGCTTAGATTCTAGCGAGGAGATAGATAATAAAAAAGTTTTAAAAAACAACCAAGTAAGTTAATTTTAGAAGGTGATTAACACCATGGGGGAAAAAATAGGCTAATGTACAGAGTGAGGTTGGCTCCAGAAAACATTAGTTGAACCAGCTAACAAGGAAACATTTTATGTTTCATAGAATCTGTTTATATTTTAGTAGCATTTCTATAAAAACAAATATCCAGGACATATTTAGTACTGGCCCTTCAAAAGTTAACATCATCTCTGAAAACCCTGGTTCTGCAAAGTACGTGGATACCAAAGAGGGGAGACACACACCCTGATCTGGGGAACTTGCAACCATTTGGGAAAGACAATTCTGTCATTAGTGAATAGTTAAATAGGGTTGTTGATGGCAAATGAGAAGCATAGAGAGTATATATTACAGGATATAATCAAACGGAAAAAATAATGTGGTCAGCAGCAATCAGGAAAGATGTGGAAATTAAGAGGGCTCTAAAAATATATAATTTTATAGTAAAATCATCAGGAAACCAAATGCTCAGATTATGATTAACATGATAATGGAGTGCCTATTACGGGCCCACACATTTGATCTGTTACAAATTTCTGACATGCTTCTGCATATAAAATATATCATTGCAAGCTCAGGGCCCATTAATGTGTGCAAATGTTCATATAACAGATGGCATCTCACTGTATAAACATTATCAATGCAGATATTAGCAGCTAAAACGTTGTCTATTTCATGTACCTACTTCTATAACATGGACCCCAAGGATTGCTTAATTGTAAAGGTTCTCGTCTCTTTCTTTCTTTTTCTTTTTTTTGTCCAAAGAAAAGAATTTTCAAAGCCTTCACACATAATGTGACTGTGTGTGTTGTAATAATTTATCTTGCTGTTTTCTCTCAAGCATGGGTAGATGCGTATTGGAATTTTATGTTCTCTTTTAGGCGAAAATTACTGATACTGGAGGAAAAAAAAGAAAAGCACTTTTGCATTCATTCATTACTTATTTATTCATTTAAAAAAATCATTGAAATCCTACCATGTGACAGGCACTGAGAAATCAAAAGCCAGAAAAAAAATTGATATCATCCTTTTTCTCAGAGCTATGAAAACAGCAGAGTTCATAGCATGGGGAGACAGGGTGTGATGAGGGCAGAACACGGGCTTCCCATTCAAAGAGCCCTGAAAAAATTTGAGTATTTTTATGGGGGAAATGAACACCAACATTCATTAGTGGATACATAGAGTTGTTTTTATTCTAAAATGCTTTGAAATTTCTTTGCATTCCTTATTCACAAGTCTCTGTTAAGAAAGATATCCTATCTTCAAAGCACTTGGAGAGAGAGTTTTCATACATAATGTAACTGCATCAATAACTATTTAATGTAAGAATAAGTATCTCCAAAGGGGGAAAAAAAAACACTATGGCTTCTGTTATTTAGCATTCCTAAAATTACCTGGGCTTTACAGAGCAATGTCTATGTAAATGGTAAAATTGATTCTTACCTTTAAAACATTCTTTCAAGATTCTCGTCAATTTGTGGGAATATCAACCTTTCACGGATAAATTAATAGAAGTGTTTTTACGTCTTTGATTACAGTGGTACAGGAGAATGCCTCCCATTCACACTGCTGAGTGTTCCTGAGTATTCGAAAAGTTCTCCTGAAAGTTTACTCAGCAGATTCACAATAAACAATGAATTCAATCTCCTGCATGATATAAAGGGCATCAATGAGGAAGACCAATAACCAAGCCAGTATGACCACCCACCCCGTACATTAATTCAATTTAAAGCTGTGGAGAAATGAGGAAGAAACAGATGTTGATCTTAGGATACTATCGCTTATCTGCCACTACAGAAGGATTTATGAAATGCTACAATGACGGAATCTTTTCGGAGATCAGTGGCATTCTCTGTTCTGAGTGTCACACAGCCTCTTAGATGAAGACATCAAAGAGCCACACCAGAAACAACCAGTGCAGTCCTAATACTTTGCCTACATACACTGAGCAAAATGGAGATTGGAGGCAATTAATCGGAGACAATTACCAAGATATGTTTTTTTCTTTTTAACTATGAACATTTTTCACACTGTTTGGTTAAATCTTTTAGGAACATAAATCATGCAAAAGCTTTCCTCTCTGGCTACTTCATGTCACTTTGAATACGCACCAGAAGATGCCAATTCTGTATTAATTTCTAGTTTTGTATTTTGATGTTTAAGGGTAAAAAAAACCAAAGCTTGTTATTCGGGTTTAGCAATACATTTAAAAATTATTTGAAGGACATGTTAAAATTATAAGATAAAATAACTTAGAAAAATCTACTTTATGAAACATTAATATTACTAGTTTTATTTTTAGCTGTTATTGTAATTTACTTACTGCAAAATTTAAGCAGGATTAATTTTGTATAACAAACATATTACATTGTAATAGGTTGTTAGTCTTAGAACATAGTTTGCTGTACCAATTTTGTGATTCTTTTGGATAATTTTAATAAAAATAGTATTATGGGCTAGGAGTATATTATCAATAGTTTTTTTCTATGAATTATTATTTTTTAATAGTTCTTTATTGGAGTATAATTGCTTCACAATACTGTTAGTTTCTGCTGTACAACAAAGTGAATCAGCTATACATATACATATATCACCATATCCCCTCCCTCTTGAGCCTCCCTCCCACCCTCCCTATCTCACCCCTCTAGGTCATCCCAGAACACCGAGCTGATCTCCCTGTGCTATGCAGCTGCTTCCCACTAGCTATTTATTTTACGTTTGGTAGTGTATATATGTCCATGCCACTCTCTCACTTCGTCCCACCTTACCCTTCCCCCTGCCCATATCCTGTCCATTCTCTAGTAGGTCTGCGTCTTTATTCCCGTCTTGCCCCTAGGTTCTTCATGACCTTTTTTTTTTTTTAAGATTCCATATATATGTGTTAGCATACAGTATTTGTTTTTCTCTTTCTTACTTCACTCTGTATGACAGACTCTAGGTCCATCCACCTCACCACAAATAACTCAATTTTGTTTCTTTTTATGGCTAATATTCCATTGTATATATGTGCCACATCTTCTTTATCCATTCATCTGCCGATGGACATTTAGGTTGGTTCCGTGTCCTGGCTATTGTAAATAAAGATTATCTTTCAATTGAATGTTTAAAGTCTTTTTGTTGCCATTCTTGCTCTTTGTTAAAAATAACTTTAAATTTCTTTGTGAATTTTTAATTTGTTTATTGGGAAGATTTAGGGAAGGTTCATTTTGATTCCAAAAATGTAACATAAAACTAACTTTCTATGAATTAATTTAATAAGTCAAACTATTTCTAAGGGAATATTTATTATTATTTAAAAAAATAACTGCCTACCAATATTTTCACTCTATTGAAAATACATCTTTAACACAAGCAATATTTAGGAAATGTAAATATAAGAGAGGATTCATTAGGAGGAGGCAAAAATGTTATGAAAATGTCTAAAATATAGAAAAAATAAAAAAATTTCTTATAATTTTTAGTGGAGTTTGATTGTGTAAAAGCCAGGAGGTGCTTTACAACAGCCCCCTTTTTTTCTGATACTCCTCTGTCTCACCACCAGATGTCAGACTCTCACTGTAAATTTAAATTCCTTCATTGCACAGTAGACAGCGTTATCTTTTTATCTGTAAATGTTCACTATTCCAAAATCATTTCTCTTTTCAAGTCCAGCACACGACTTAAAAACTTGCCTTTGAAAATGAATTCGTAGACATTGATTTTAGCTGTTTCAGGCATATCTTTACAGTTTCTATGTAAGTATCCTCTTTCAGTTCACTCTTGTGAGTTTTGTATTCATTTTGAGATACAGTTTACGTTTATACATGTACATCAATAATAGATATCTTAGTCTTAAAATAAAAAATGATACACATATATGCCAGAACAATAGGAATATATTTGAAACAAATACATAAAAATGAAAAATTAAAATTATTAAAATAGTTTACTTTTGATAAAAATTGTGGTGGGAAAATACTATTTAAGTATTGTATTTTTATTACATAGGTGTTATTTTCTCACAAATATCTACATGTATGCCAAAATTCCTCATTTTCTCATTAGAGAAATAAGTACAATTAGATTTAGCATATTTAATTTAATTTTAACTGGCAAAAATTAAGCAGAGTACTATATTTTTATTTGTATATACTATGGCCCAAATAAATAAAAGTTCTTAAAATATACATTTATCCTTTCACTGAGTTATAAAGTGTTGTGAATATTGAATTAATTTATTGTAAGACTTTATTTCATGTTTTTAAAGAATCATGCTTTTAATTTCTGTGTATAATGCCTGAAGTGCTTAAATAGAAATATAAGGAACAATATGTAAATATAATCAAAGAACATTGATGTTACAGTTTTTATGTATATTAAGAATCACATTTAATATTTACTGGTTTAATTAATTTCTGATTCTATGTGATGCAGAACCTAACTAATTTCAAGAAGTGTGTAATTGGGACAGGATAAACCAGGAGAAAACATTTCTTGTTTTGATGATTCATAATATATTTTGTTAAAAGCACATAAACCCTATCCTATCATAATAAGCATAAGCACTCAAGTACGGTAGTAAATTGGTAAGCACACATAAATATGCCGCTGTAGTTTATGCTTCCGACTTGCCATTTACAATAGTAAATTGTGTAGTTACTAAACAACTAGTTACAGGGAATTAACAGAAGACAGTTATCTGAAAGGAAAGGAGAAGAAAGAAAAGCAGAGAATCATCTAGGACGTGCACGAGGGAACTATCTTATGTAAACCCAATCTCCCTACCCTGTTAGACTCTGTATCAGAAAAGAGGGTTTTTCTCTGTCTTCAGTCCTTTTAAAACTTTACATGCTATTGTTCTTCCCAGTTGAAAAATACCAAATTCTAAGAATTACTAAAACTGACGAGCAGTCTTGATTTCTTTTAAGACAATCCTTGATTTTTTTTTTATTTTTAAAGTTTGAGTAAAATAAAAATATTAAAAACTACCTTATTATTTTTCATTGCTAACATAGTTATTTCTCAATCACAAATGTATTGCCATTTCCTGAAATATGATTTGAGGATTTTTTTTTAACATAAACTAGACATATTTATCATGGATTTTTACCTTTAGTGGTGCTTCTAGATGCCGCCTCATTTTTATAAAGCCTCATTCCTCTGACTTCTTTTAATGAATATGCATATATTCCTTAGTAAGTGAATACAACTTTTGCTTTCACTTGTTAGTAAGAACTTAATCCTCATTATTGAGACAACGCTGAAACCTTGAATACTTGTCAAAGATTCATTTTATAATCCTGAGGTTGATTTACACAGGGGTTCTGCTTATAATAATTGATTCATTCCATACTTAAAACCCACTGATCTCATTACAATTATGGGAAGGCATTTTAGCTGTTGCAATTTAGACTTACATCAAAGAAAAAAGAAAAAGAGAAAAAGGAAGAGGCACCCTCTACCCACTTCTGGATTTCCGCAGCACATGAAAGAATTAGGTCATATCATGTATAGAAATAAAACCCCAGTACTGACCTTTCCAGACTGAAAAGGTTGCCCTGGAAATATAAAATAATGAAACATATTTCATTTGAGCAATATTTGCATAGTTGAGAATGAAAATATTATCAACTTTATTATCCTCATGTACCTATTTTTCCATTAAGAATTCGACAGTATTAAAGTGACTAAAACACAGTTTTAAACTGAATTTTAACATTTAAGTCAGTGTCTCTACAGAGAAGCTATCAGTTCTAAGAACCCAAAATATGAAATATAGCATTTTAAATGTATTTGGTGAATATTACGGACATGCTGGCTTCTCTTTAAAGGTGTATACCATATTTCTTTATTCCAAATACTATTCTATTAAAAACAAATAAAGATATATTTTTAAACCAATCGATCAGGTTAACGATGCATCAAAACACTTTCCACTTTTTGGAGGCTTTGCTAAAAACGCAGTAGGCCTTAAAGAGCAAATGGAGAGAGCTTCTTTTATATGTTAATATTTGGAATATTTAAGAAGATAGAGACTTATTGGTGAAGGAAGTACTAGTTATTAAAGGCAAACTGAAGCAGGATTTTTATTTCATAAATCATTTAAAGGCAGTAAAAGAAAAAAAGGGAGTGTTGTACATCTTTTCTAGCTTTGTTCATTTCATTGAACTTTCATTATTGTTGCAAAGAAAACAATAGCTGTGGTTTATTAAGACTGTAATTTTATTCACAGCAGAAAACATGTTTCATAAAGTGAAAGGGATATTTTACCAAAAGCATTTTCAAGCACTTATGAAGAGCTTCATGAAATAAATACAACAAAAATTCGGTTCAGTGTACTTAAAGTTTATTGCTTATGAAACATACTTTTTAAGCTAATATAATCGTTTCTATGAATTACCACCTCTAGCAACGGGAGGGCATTTCTCTGGTGGGGGTAAAAAGAAACTTTGAGTTTTCCTGTCAACTGTGAACTTTCTTGATTTGGCTGATGGGAATCTTGATCTCCCAATCCTAATATCGTCAAGTGCAGGGGAAATCTAATTCATTAACTTTTCCAAACGTTTTTAAAAGTTTCCTTTCATCAGGGACCATTTTGACCTTCTTTATCCATACCACTCTAGAGACCAGAAATACAAATGACAATAATTGACATCCATTAGTTAGTAGCTCAGAAGCCCACTCTGTATGACTGTACCCTCTAAAGGCAAATTATCTTTGTACAAAAAATCCATATTTTAAATGAACTGTTAAACACATCATACCATGATTCTAAGATCAGTATAATATGATTTTAAGATGTTTTAATATTAAAAATGTGAGACATGAAATATTTCCTAAATTTTGTTTAGGAAATATACATATAGCAAATGTATTTTTAAATATCCTGAGACAATTTACTTGTCTCTCTTCTCTCGTGTATGTGTTTAAGTCAGATATTAAGCCAAGTCCTAATAAATGGCCAATTTTCAGAACAAAGGATAATTGTTTTTCTTCCAGTTACTTTAAAATTATAGGAGAAATAAGTCTACTAACTTAAATCTGTATTTACATAAACAATAATGAATTAAATTTACCTATGTGCTTTTTTACTGAATAATTCTTTAATAATTAGAATATAAGTATAACATGCATTTTAAATAATTCAGTGGACAATATCAGATGCATTTATCAAGAATTTTTAGTCCTTATTCAAAACTCTCTTAAATGATTATTTCATTTCCAATATTAAATAAAAAGGTTTACAGTTCATCTGTTACAAAATCATCATATTATAAGCCAAATAATGTGATACACAGAATTGATGGAAACAAAAGGGAATTTTTGTGGTTCAGATTTAGAATGTATTGAAATTTGGAAGAGACAGTAAACAAATAATTTAAAGCTTTTTAAAGATTAAGACTGACAAAGATGATTTTCAAGGTTATCTATGTTTTTTGTGTCGTTATTGAATTTTCTAGACTTCAAATTTACATTTTTCTTCACAAAGCTATATTATATTCACCAAAGGGGAGGGATACATAAATTGGAATTTTTTGGACCTTTAAAGGAGAAATTAATATAAGCGATTACTGTTACTTTCCTTAGACAACTGTAAATAACTTCATTAAGGTGAGAGAAATTAATCTCAACACTTTGTTTTTAAAATAAAAATGTTAGAATAATCTAGAAGATCAATTTTGAATGACAATATTAGTAAGAATAACTATAAAAATCTATCCATTATTTTAGAATTGAATCAGTAAAAGGTGACTATTATGGTGAGATAAATATTCTTAAAAGCTATCAAATTTTCCATCAGCTACGCCTGTCCATTTTGTCTCATATAGTGTTTAGATTTCATATACTCTAATATATATTTCACTGAAATTATAAAACATACAACATTGTCCTTAAATATATAACATACTAGTTAAGTAAACATTTCAAAGTGCACTTAAAATGCCTCTAGAAAACATAATAGAAGAGATTTAAAAATAAATCTTGAAAGACTGCATTACCATAAGCTTTTCATTGACTAAAATATTTACTCATTACACATGTTTATTTTCTATATTTTGTTGAAATAGAAGACATCTAGACGTGGACTTTTCTTACTCTTGGAGAAAAGATTTCCCCCTTTTCAAGAATAACTAATATCTTGAAATCACTCTCTTCACTTCTATAACTGCAACCATTAATAAACATTTGTGTGGCAATATCACCAAGCAGCACCTAAAGTCAATTCGTACTTTACAAATTCTGGATTATGGTCTCAATTTGCACTACACCTCCTCTTTCCACTTGGTTATACTTCTCCCACTTCTCTTTTTAAATTTCTTAATCACACCAAGAGCCACAGTGGTTATGATGACAAACACTGGGTACAGAAACATTTTCTACGGCCAATTTATAAGTATATTCATTTATTTGTGGTGCTTTTTCAGGTCACTCTACATTTGCTCCTTGTTTAGGGCACTTACGTAACTCCCCTCCTCTCTCGGTTAGCTTTGGATTTCATCACAGACCCTCTCCCAAATCGAACATTAAGCCCCTTGTAGGAATACACCCAAATCTCATCCTGTAGGTGGGTACATTAATTTTAATTTAAAAATTCGGTTGCTTCTGAGGGCTGGCTTTATGATTGGACGTCTTCAAAATTTCTTTGCATTGGGAACCTGAGTAGTCTTACTTTTTCTTTTTTACTCTTCATCATAATGCCAAATAAAGTGGGACTGAATATCTTTGATAACTTAAGTCCAAACAAGGCTTCCTGTTCTAAAGCCCATTTCCTGAATAGAATCAAGAAAAAAATAATATGCTGATAGTAACCCCTAAAGACGCTTAAAATTTTTTTCTCATTTGCATAGTAAGATTTAATTTCCATCCCTTAAATATGACGAATTGCTGAGATTTTCTCCAGTTAATGCTTTTAACAGCTCCCAATAAACTTCATTAATCAGGCAAGCTCGAAGCCCAATGTGTAGCCTGGAAGCAGCTAATTTGCTTGATGAGACCCCGACTTTAGTGAATAAACAGGTGGATAATCTGAGGGCTTTATGGCCTTAATTACAGTCTAATCAGTTCATCGGTTGGCGGGCAAAAAAGACAGAAAAAAGAGGGGTAGCTCAAAGCCACTTTTCCTAAAATAGATTTGCACCCTTTTCAAAGACACCTCAATTACTGACTTCAATTTACCTCCCAGTCTGTTTCCTCTTTTCTCCTTCTCACTTCCCCCACCCTCCCACTTTTTCTTTCTTTCTACTCGGCTTCTTTCCTTCCCCCTGACTTCTGTTTGCCTCCTGCGTCTTTTCCGTTGTCTTGTTGGAACCCACCGCTTCCCCCGTCTCTGGCTCCGCACCTCCGCGGACGCTGGATTCTCCTTTTCCTCGGGCAGTGGGGTCACTTCGCTCCCCCTCTCCTCGGCTTCTCCCTCTTTCCTCCCCTCCTTTCCCGCCCTCTCCTCTCCTCGCCCCCCTCCCCTCCCCCCCCCGCTCCACGCTGAACAGCCTCCCTGTCACCAGTGGGCCGCCTGACAAATCACTTCAAGGGCAGTCGAACTTTGAAGGACAAAACAAAGCTTCAGCATATGGTCCAATCCCCAGATGTTTGTCTTGCTTTCTCCCTCGCTCCCCACCTCCCCCTGCTCGGGCTTCGTTCGGAAGCCCTGCTCGCGGCCGCCTTCTCCGAGCGCCCCGCGCCGCCTCTCCACCTCCAAGTTCAGCGCCGGCTGAGAAGTAGCTTAATCTTCCTTTACGTCTTTTGTTTCCCCGGCCTCCCTTTCTAGCTGATTCGTGGGAGGAAGGCGAGGTTTCTGTGAGCCTAGTGATTTCTGTTGAACTCTGCAATTAGCGTGAGGCTCCTGGTCAGTTACACTACAAGGGGTGCTGAGGAGGGACCCCCGGGAGGCTGTCGGAGGTGGCGGATGCCACGCGAGGAGAGGATGCGGTGGGGCAGTGGAGGGCCCCGGGCCGGGCGCCGTCCCAAGACGCCTTCGCCTTCCGTGTCCCGGTGGGGGCGAGGCCTGGGGGACCTCCCGGGGTCCCCGCTTCGCCGAGAACGGGGAGCCCCCGGAAGGAGGGGAGGGTGCGCGTCCGAGCGGCGGCCGCAAGACCTCTTTCCCCCCACTCCCCCATCCCGCGGCGCCCTGGCCTCTCCAGGCCCCAGTAGCGGGAGAAGCGAACCTTCCCCTCGCCGCAAACCAACTCCCGCAGCGAAGCTGGCGGGGGTGTGGGGTGGGGTGATGGAGGAGACACCCCAAGTTGGGGCGCACGGAAGCTGGCGCGCTTTGGGCAGCGGGGGAGGGGCCCCGGCCGCCGAGCGCGCGGAGGACCTGGGCTCGGCCCGGGCCCCCTGCCGGAGAAAGTGCGCGACGGGATGGGGAGGAAGGAGCCACCCGCCGCCGGAACCAGCGGGGCTCGAGGGGGAGCGCCCCCAACACTCTAGGCGGTTCCCCGAGCCCCAGCGGCTCGTTGATCAGCGCGCATTTCTTCCCCATTTCGGACCCGCCAGACCTCCCACCCTGTTTCATCGGTTTGGCGAGGACCCGTGGCTGACGTAAAAGGCTTTGGGTCTAGAGAGTCGCTCACATCTGGCCACTACAGCTCTGGGGCGAAGGAATTGGGTTTCACTGAGCCAAAGTGCCACGCAGTTTACTTTATTCCACCCCCGTCAACCACTACGCCCTTCGCAGTGATCCATCTGATCCGCAGACACCCAGAGAAAGTCAGGTTCCCCCCCCGCCCTTTCTTAATCTGCTGCCCCGATCTATTTATAACCACACAACTTCGCTGGCTTTGGGTCAACAAAGGCGTGGAGAGCGGTGAAAAAGATTCTCCGCAGTGGAAACAATGAAATAAACGGGACGCGTGTGTTTGCCTGTACATTATCCAGTAAAATCCGATTGTCCTAGAACAAGCCAGCCCTGTCAACGCTGCGGTCATTTCATTTCTCTGTAATTGTATTTGCCTCTATTTAAGAAAGGTGGAAGGTAATAATACTGAATAAGAAAAATAAAAGGGCACCCGGCAAACCGTCTACTCTCTGACACAAATATTTTTAGAAGTCTTAGCTTGTGGCGAGGTCCTGTAGCACAGAGAATGGCGATTCAGACAAAAATGTGAATTCTAACCTGAGAAACTGAGTTTACATATCCAGATTTGTTGTGTTTATTGTTACTGTTTTCCCTCCTCTTTGGTGGGGAGAGTTTTCAATGTGTAGTGAGTTTTTCAGTTTATTCCCTGCCCTCCAGGATTTTTAAAAATAGGTAATAGGATTATTTTAACAAAAGTATTCATTTAGTCATTTCAGAAGCTCAAACTCGAATTATGTGAGCAATGTACACAATAAAATATATTATCAATATTTTATTCTATAATAGAAAAACACGTGGTTCTACACTGAAGGATCAACTCAAATAAAATATCGAATGCTGTAAAAGAGGCACTTTAACATTTGTTTTTTCCACAAATATTTTCAATAAATGGCTGAATTAGCGGAAAATTATTCAAACTGTATATACTTTAATTTCAATTTCTTAACAGATGATGGCACTTAAACCATTTAAATAACTGGACTGCGACATTACATTGGAGGTTTCCAAAAATGTGCAGGAAGAGTTTAAAAGACTAAAAAAGAATTTTTTCCCTGCTATCCTGAACTAAGTTAGCTTATACAGTCTTTCTGGACAATAGGTGAGGCTTGACTTTTTGTTCTTTTTCTTTTATGTGATCATAAAGGAACACATGTCTGTTTTGCAACTGGGTGAGTGAGACATCTCCAAAAGAATGGCTCTGATCAGCAGCCTCTGCTTATCTAAACTAAATTACAGCTTAATAATATTGCATCCTGGGCTGCTCCGATGCTCTCCTACACCTGAGCGGACCAGGGCATTTTGCTGCCTAATTTCTCTTTTGTGTTACAGCTTCATAATCAAAGTGCATTATTCTTTTTTCAGAATACAATGGGAATCCCTCCTTCCCCACCCCCAAGTTCTGAAAATTCTCAAACTGGCCCTGGAGAAATACAAATGCACAAAGGGACAGGCGAAGCAGGCCCTGTGTTCAGCACTCAATCATTTCCTGTCACAGGTGCAACCACTATGCGTTATCCTGCAATGATTGATAGAGTGGGTTTGTGCAGACTGGGGGAGCTGGGGAGACTCAGATGGGGTCCTGTCATTTGGGCTCCATTTCATACTACCTGTAGGGAAAAGGAAATTCTTTGCAGGGATTGGCTGTTTAGGGAGTTTTAAATTTTAGTTTCTTGTGTATAATAGAAAGGTCGTATTTTCTAAAAGTTATAGCTTGAAGCCTTATTTTAGCATAAACTTTATGCTGGGGAAAAGTGAAACAAAACAAAACAGCTAATCATAACACCATAGACTTCATTTAAAGTTGACATGTTATAGAGTATAGCACCTAATTCCCCCCTAATTATGCTAAGTATGTAAAGTTATTTTTTTCAAATAGAAAAAAATTCAAAATATGTTTGTTTTATAACCCCAATGGCTTAAGTACACAACCACCTAGTACTGAGCTTAATGTCTATACAATAAGGTTAAAAAGTGTACTTATCATGAATCACTTTACTAGATAATGAATTGTGTTATTGTATGCCATTCAACAATACACTAAATATAGAGAATATAAGGTAAAGCAGAAATTTTTAGCATTATAGACACTGGCTGTACTTCATTTTAGCTGGGGACCAGAGTTTTGAGTTTGCTTTTGCTATGATCAGTCAAGATCTTAACTAATTAATGTAACATAAACGTTGACAACCATCTCACCAGTGCTATGTAAAAGTGTAAAATCCTCTAGGTCCTTCAATTCTTTTCGAAATGGCTAAAGGCAAAATGATTTGTGTAAGGAGGTCTCAGATTTTAAAATGTAAAACTTCTTTCATTGGGATTATTAAGTGGCTTTCAGTGATATCCACAGATGTTCATGCACCCACTGCAATGCTTTAATATTTTTTCCTGTGCTTTTTACATACAGCCTGATAGACTGATTAAACTGAGAGAACAGGAGTGGGAAATAAAACAGCCTTTAAAATGTTTCCACTTTTTCTGACACCAGAATATTCTTTTACATCAATACATCTGAATTTTATAATTGTAGCAAACAATATTAAATTTCTTCTAAAATTTGCCACTAAATTATGTTACCAAGCATCAATTTATGCTTTGTGAATTTTTCTTAAACTGGCAAATGATATATATAAATCCATATTATATACATGGATTAAACATTTTAGCTGATAAATACCTTTCTAGAAAACATTTTTGTTTACTTCCTATTATAGCAACCATCTGGTATAATACAACAGTTTAAAAATCTGATGGCCCGAATAATCAATCCTTTGGGGAAAATGTTTATAGAAGAATATTTATGAAGCTAGATTGATAAAAGGTAATTTATATTGCCATTTTCTCTTTTTTATAAGAACTGGGATGAAAAGGGGCATAAAATCTTAAATGTTTTCTAGTAAATTTACAATGACTAGAAAATTAATGGATATTATTAAATGAGCACAATGCTGTATTTGTGCATATATCACATGTAAATACAAACAATGTCAACCACTGTCTTTAAAAAAAGTTTTACATTAGTTTCATTTGGAGCAATGTTAAAAAACAACTCCCCCAAGACTTTAAGTATTTTTTGGATGACCTTTAAATATTGTAGCTATTAGAACAGTCCATTTTAAGATGCTAAAATACAAAGAAACATGTTTAAAATGTACACTAATTTATTTTACAGTTAGCATTAGGCTGTATGTTAGATTCATAGTTGATTCTGCCCGTTTTATTTTATGTTAACCATCATGCAAGCCCAGTAGTTATAAAGTGTTCGTGATACAGAATGCTCCTTTAGCATGTCATTTATTATTATAAGGTGAAAAGTGTCCTCTTCCTTATGTTACAATATCACTGTATTAAGGTTCTTATTCCAAAAGAAATAATTTTTATGTACACATGGAGAGGAACCTACCGTTTTCTTGAATTACCAGTGAGTTTCGGTTTTGTACTGAATTATGTTTATGACTTACAAAAAAAATGGATGCAGATTGAAAGATGATTATGGTGAAATGAAACAGAAACTTTGTGAGAGGGTGAAAGAAACTTTGATTGGCATTAGGTCTGAGTAGGTGTTTGTCCTTTTTACACCGGTTTTTGGACAATGTTATTCAACGATAGACACAGACACCCAAATTGACTGCTAAACCAAAATGAGACACCACACAAGGGGCAAGTTAACCTCCTTTTGCCTTTTATACTCAAAAACAGACCCGAAGCTGCCAATGTGGCCACTAGGTGAGTTAGCCAAAGAGCCAGAGGCTGTGGCATGGGAATGTTTTCATGGTCTCTGCAGCTGCCTGGGGTGAGACCACCTCAGAAAGAAAAGATGTGGAGAGGGTTTACTTCTAAATGATAGGGGATATTGTTCAGTGAATAAAAACATCTATAGATTTATTTCTCTCTAAACACATACACACAGGCATTCTCCAAAGAATAACACTGTAGCATCACATTGGTGAAAGGGAAGGAGAAAAAAGAATACAAAAACATATAAAAAGCTAGAGCTTAAAAGTGTTTTTGATTAGCATGAATAATGTCATACCATTTTTGTTTGTTTGAATTTTTGCTTCTTGAGGGCTGCAGAACCCTGTTATCAATTTTTGGTTGAAAGCTGGGACACTGCCTTTAAAAATACATCGCAAAGTGAGCTGAGTTAGGAAGGAAACCATACCACAAGTGAGATCTCAACTGGAAAGCCATAATTCTCACCTTTCTCCATCCTCCAAACCCCCAGTAGATCTCAGTGCAGCCATTTTATGGTTGAATATCTTACAGCTTTTCATTCTTCATGGCTTCTAAGGCTAGCTTTCTTCTTGCTGTAAGGTATTGTGCACATAGCTTGTTAATGTAACTTTTTGGGGTAGACTGGCATGGTGTTTTATTAGTAGGAGTATTAATAATAATATACACAGAGTATTTCTCAAGTGACAGCAATATAATTCTATACTCTATAGGGAGTACAAAATACATAGGACTCAAGTGCCTGTGTAAGAAGACAAACATGTAACCAAATCAGCTTACAGGTATCAATTCAACTCAATGTATGAATTCAGACTATTAGTCTTGTAATTTACTTTTTAGCTAAAAAGTAACTTAGAAAAATTAATAGAACTACAGTTCTAAATTGTGTAGAGAAACTGAAAAAAACCAAAGGCATGTAGGTGGCAATGTGATTTTCCAATTGCATAATTGCAACCTACTTGCCTCAATAATAACCGAGATTGGCAGAAAAACTGATAAAATGTAAACTTGCAGCTATTCTGAGGCAGATTGCTGTGCAGAGCAGCGCTACTCAAAGTGTGGACTGTGGACCAGCAGTGCCAGCACCATCTCACCTCTCATCACCTGGAGTCCCACTCCAGCCCTACTGGATCCAATTCTTCAAGGGCAGGGCCCAGGAATCGGTACTTTAATGGGCATACAGGTAATTATTATGCATAATAAAGTTTGAAGACACTACCTTGGAGTATAGCAAGATATTTCAGTCTTTTTCAGAAATGTATTTTCTGGAAATAGTTTATACCTTAAATATGTTTATATCAGAAGATATTTCCTATACAGGAAATGAGACTATTTAGAAAGTCTTAGACATTCGGAACTTCTGTCTAAATTAAGTTTATAGACACCCTATATAATTTGCTTAAGTTGAAGTCTTTAAAGTTGAGATAATGTACAAACTTTCCTCTATGTATAACATATAAACTTTCCTATATATCTAATGCATAAACTTTCCTATATTTTAATAGCATAAAGCACAAGTGCGTTAAATAGTTAGATCCAAATGGGGTAGCTCTTTGGTTGTTTTTTGTTTTTTTGCGGTACGCGGGCCTCTCACTGTTGTTGTGGTCTCTCCCGTTGCGGAGCACAGGCTCCGGATGCGCAGGCTCAGCGGCCATGGCTCACGGGCCCAGCCGCTCTGCGGCATGTGGGATTTTCCCGGACCGGGGCACGAACCCGTGTCCCCTGCATCAGCAGGCGGACTCTCAACCACTGCGCCACCAGGGAAGCCCGGTTGTTTTGTTTTTAATGATAATATAAGTAGCCCTAAAGGCTCTGACTGACCAGCTACAGTTTTTGAAGGTCTGTAACAAGCCTGGTCCTCTTGTGTTTATCACTTCCCACCCTGGATCACAAAGGAGGTGGGAGACCAGCAGACACAGTGGAGAAAAAAAAAATCGTCTGGGGAGTGGTGGTTGTGTGCCAAAAATAACAAGTGACATTTTGGAGAAACACCTTAGCTGATCAATCAAGACTGGGATGCCCATGGGAGAATAGGTAATGTAACTTAGATTTGGCCAATAGATGTTTGCTGAATAGAAGTATGGTGAAAATCTGCTTGGAGAGCTCTGAACCACTTCTTGTGTCTATAAATCTCCTTCTTGATACAGGGGATGACAGTGACTTCTGTACTGCAGTCCAGTGGAGCACCCCTGCCAATGGAGCCAACAAACTGTAAAACATGTGGCACCATGGCCTAAAGAAAGGATGGGTTAGTCATTGAGGAATTAAACCATGAGCCAGCATTGAGCATCACCTCTGCACCAGCACAGTGCAAGCTGTCAAGAAGAGAAACAGAAGAATCAAAGCAGTCTGTTGGACCCTCCAGAAGCTTTCGACTTTGTGAAAGAGAGGTTGGTTGCTCATTCAAAAAATAGGAAAGCCAAAGCAAGCAATGTCTATTTATCATAAGTGTAAACTGAGTTCCAAGAAGATGGCAGTGTTCTTAGTTGCAAGTAACAGAATCCTTGAGAAACTGGCTGACACTCAAAAGAGAATACTCAATTTACAAAACTGAGCAGTCTCTGGGCTGGCATCAGAAGGGCCTGAGCATCTCAGTGATTCACCAAATGTCTCGTTTATTTCTTCCTCTTCATCTTATCTTCAGCAGTATCAGCTTCATCCTAAGTATAGCTTGCTCAGCCCCAAGATGTTCATCAGAAGCTCCTAGGCCTCCATGCTTGTTTGTGCAGTAAGAAAAGAGAACATCTTTGTCCCAGAATTTTAGCAAAACCTTAATAAATTTTGTATGCCAATTCCTGAACCAAATTTGCCACCAAGGCAATTCGATGCACTAATTAAGTTCCCAGGTCTCCAGTCCCAATTTTAGACCTGAACTTTGCATCCTTGGAACCATCCTTGGAACCACAATCCTTGCCAAACATTATGTGGGACTTAAGAAGTAGGGAGTGGAAAATGCAGAGGTAGAAAACCAAGATCTAATATAAGGGGTAAATAAAGGCTGGAGTAATCAAAGAGTACTTCTTGTAAGAGGTGGCACAGGCTGGCTCTAGAAAAGCTGGTAAGTGGAGGCAAAAAAGAGAAGACTCCAAGTAGGGGAAAAGAACAAGCAAGCATAATGTCAGGAATGAGTACAAATAATAAGAGCAATGAATCGGCCCTGACTAAACCAAAGCAATCATGTTGGAGAGTACAGGAGTGAAGCTTGGTGTTTGGGGTCACCTCGAACAGGAGAGACCAGTTTAGGTTTAATGTGGTAAGCAATAGGGAATTATTATAGATCGGTTGAGTGAAGGAGTCACAGCATAGAAGTATTCATTTACACTACTTGGTTTTTTCTCACACCAGCCACGTGTCTTTTTTTTTTTTTAAGCAAACAATTACATGTGAGATGCTGGGTATAAAAAGATAAGAAAGATCCTGCACTTAGAGAGTTCCTAGCCTAACAACATAGGTCCAAGTAACACCATGCCAAATAACTTTAGTATAATTTTACTGCACTAATGAATTTATTAAAAATAGAAAAATATGATAAAATATGATTTTATATTTTTGTATAAAATAATTACACTCCCTGAATTTATCTTTAGGGGAACATCTTTTCAGATTTATGGGCCTCGCTTGGTCTTCTGTTTGGCCGCATTAAAATAAACCCTTATGAACAATAAGGTCCTACTGCAGAGCACAGGGAACTCTATTCAATATCCTGTGATAAACCATCATGGAAAAGAATATGAAAAAGAATGTATATATAAATACACGTATAACTGAATCACTTTGCTGTACAGAGGAAACTAACACAACATTGTAAATCAAATACACTTAAATAAATTTTAAAAAATAAAATAAAGTAAAATAAAATAAATCCTAATGAGCTGTGGATATGAGGATGGGTATTCAGAAGCCTAAGCTGTAAGGGGGCTCAAATTTTGGAAAAAAATAAAATAAAATCACAAACCCAAACTTAAAAGACATGCCCTACAAAGGAAGGTGCCGGGAGGCGAGAACCGCCCCCCGCCCCGTGCGCTCGTCTGCTGGGCCCTGGTGTCTCCCAGTGGGCGGGGCAGCCCGGCAGCCACGTTCCGCGGAGACTGGGGGGACCGGTGTCTGGCGGTGCGGTGGTGGTGACGGCCGGTGAGTGATTGCACCATCAGCTTCCTGCCGCGATCCATCATGCGGCCCCAGCCGGTGAAGAATCACAGCCTCAGCAAGGTGCTGAGCCCAGCAACATATCATTAAACAAGGTTACCACCGACAGATTTGTTCCCATGATCAATCTGGTCAATAACCGTTCCACCTCACTGGACAATTTCTTCCCCACCCCCTACCTTCAAACATAAACAAGGATTATGAGAGCACTTGCCGAACAATGTAAAGCTTGCCGAAGTCTTCATTCCTCCTGTGGCATTCCGCAAGCTTCTTTAAAAACCCTTATAAATCATGAAAAGTACCCTTTACTACAGGATATATCCTCAGGCAAATGCTCTACCCTAATTCCATATTTTATTACCTGGTACTGACTGATTTTTTTTTTTCTCAATTGATTACTGAATAGCATTGGGACAATTTCTTTTTTTATTTCCCCCCTAGTCTGCAGAGCTCACTAGTTTCTTCCCTCAGGAGGTCCCAAATGTGATAGAAGTAAAACACTGCTTTTACCGCTCAACTTTCATTCTGGTGCTTTGCATTTAACTCTTCACGCACTTCTGCAGACCAGTTACTCAGTGGGGTTGGATACTTGCTTAACAGAAAATATCTTGACTTCTTCAGAGCGTAATTGAGACTGGTAAATGTTCTGACCATTAGAATTTGGAAAATTCAACGGGAATCTCTTGAGAAAAACCTATTCTGTACTGTCTGCTAATGAGTTTGAGACGAAAGATCCTAGTTCCTATGGGAATTTTTAAAAATGAAAAAAATTCACAAATAGGAGTGCTTATTTCAGAAAAACAAACACAAAACAACCAAGGCTTTCCAAATATAATCCTTCCTTTCTGACTGAGTCCCCTTGATTATTTCAGGAACTTATGGTTGTATGTTTATATCCATAGAATTAAATATAAACAGTTAAAAATAGAGATGCATTTGTGATCTTGGCCTTCTTAAAAACCATGAGAATTTAATTATATAACCTAACTGATTAATTGATTGTGGAGAACATTAATCACAAATCTGAACTCAAACTCCGTTCGCACTTACAAAACTTTCATTATTACAAAAATAAAGTTTGTTCTCATCCTTACCGTAAGACAAGACCCCCTTGTCGTAGTCCCACAGAGACAGAACAGATTTTGTTTTTAAATTCTGCCAGAAAAGTGTTTCTTAAAAGTGCCTTTTAAGTAATTACACTAGATAGAATGATCCATCTAGAAACTCAAGTTGCCTAACCTATTTTTCTTTATTCTTTTATTGAAACCCATTTCCTCCCTTCCTTCTTTATCTTTTTAGTGGAGATGAATTGTAGCTGAGCATTTATTTCTGCACTTTTAAATTAAATAGTTAGGTCTATTTATTTAGGTCTTGTCTTAAGCTAAGCATTCATAGATGGAAGTTAATTCCCGTAGATGCTCATGGTACAAAACATACCACTGGTTTGATTAGTCCAAGACTCTTGCCAAGTAAAAATTTAGACATTTAGAGAAAGGAGAACTTATGGTTTAGACTTCCAAAATACATGATCGTTTCTCCTTTCAACATATGATATATTTTCTAAACACTAATGGAATTCATTCTTTACCTTATTGTTTCAAAATGTTTATTCTTTAGCCTATTTGTGAATATTCTTGGAGTAATCCTTGCCAGTGAAGTCGGTTTTAAGAAGAATGTCTAACTTGTATTGATTATCACGAAGAAACTGATTACCTGCTGGTCTGGATTAAAAGCATGCATTGTTCTTTCAGAAGATGTGTGTTAGTCTATCCTATTCTGTCTAATGTGAGTTCCAAATTCTCCTCAGGAATATCATTTCATACATCAAGGCTGATGACATGATAAAAGTGTTATAGATTGGTAGCTCTTAATTCATTTATAAGAGTAAAATAGGAGAGATTTGTAGTAGGTCCAGGTCATACCTTCAGTTCAACAAGTATTTATTGAATGCGCATTGTGGATAAGGCAACTGTGTTTTAGTTTCTTTCTTATAATAATTCCGTGGTAGCAGATTACATTGCTATGTTCAGAAGATACTAAATCTGAGTCGTGTAGTGGAGACTTAATTTGGTTAAAACCTAGATGACTTATAGTCTAGACACAATATTCATGGCAGTTTTGTAATGGGCTTAGGTGACTCTTATAGTACAATAATGCAAAAAAATTGAAGGAAGCTATTGCTTCCATAATACACTATAATTTGACTTAGGCTCTGTGTAGATACAGTCATCAATAACTCCGTAAAAACAATTTCACATCTATGCATCGGCTTTAATGGCAAAAATGCCTAGGCTCTTGAAAGAAAGGTGATGGAAATACAAAGCATTCTTTCTATTATCCACTATCTTTTGTCTGCTATTGATTTAACTAATGACTTAAACTCAAATTTAGAGGGACAAAATGAAAAAAAAACATGTATATAAATGAAAATATATTAGTTATAAGTGACTTTAAATAGTATTTTCATAGCATTTTTGATATTGCTTACAAAATGTATTTTCAAGCATTAGTAAATATCCAAAGTGTCAAATAATAGCATTTTATTTTTAATTCAATAAGATTTTTCTTTTAATCACCCTGGACTAAAGATATTTGTCCCTATTTATGGATCTTGCAAAACTTCCTCATTTGTGTATCTGTATGTTTCCTTGGGTCCCCATGGTAAGCCCCAGTGTGTGCCTCTCACAAACCAGATAATTTTCAAAACCCCTCCAACTCCATCTTACATAAATTTTATTCTCAGTGGAAATATTGTAGAAGAGTCAATCAAATGTCTACCCTGACGTTTACCACTATTTCTACATTTAATTCTTAATTCACAAATCTTTCCTAGGACTTCCACTCACCTCAAATTAAATGTGTCAGTGGGAACTCACTGTGGGTCCTGAGAGTCACTTAATGGCAGTGGCATCTTACTCTGCTTCCGTGTTTGTTTTTTCTGGATCATTCCCTTTAGACACTATATGGTCAACACATTATATCAAGTAAGCCTTGAGCCTTTGCCTTAGCAGAGGTTGACCCCCTTTCTCATATCTGGTATGTTACCAAGTGGCATCATGCCGTTGGCATGAGATTCAGTGCCAACAGTTATGTATTTTAGGTTATTCTGCCTACTCTGAGCTCCAATTTCTTCTCAATAATAACATTTCGCATATGTCCTTAGGTAACACAAAACCAGCTCCCTTTCTTCTGAGAGATAAAGAAATGGGTTTAGCTAAGCAAGAGTGAAGTTCTGGGGTGGGGAGTAGAAGAGGTGTGTAAGGCAAGATTCTTGTTTTTGTTTGTTGGATTTTAAATTTCCTTCAGGGCTAGACGTGAACTTACCAAGGCATCACAAATGGATAACTCAGCGCTATAGTGAACAGGATTTTCTAGGGTTTTTGATTGATGCTAATAAAGAGTTCAGCCTAGTTATTTCTGAAGGACTTTGTCTTGAGGTTTCCATTTTGGCCCTTTAACTTCTGGCCACCATAGCTGGGATACCCCTTCCTAGTTTCCACCTGCTGAAGCGCGATTACAAGTAGTCAGCACTCAGAGACCTAGCCCCCTCTAACAGCAGCTAAGGGAGTATTCCCAACTGATATATATCAGGTTTAGAGTCCTTCAAATGGTAACAGTCTTACATAGGTTGAGATTACAGGGTCAGATATGGTACTTCTCCCTCTACAATATCAGGCATCTGTGTGGTGTTTTTGTTATCATTTCTGGATAGAGCTGTGTGCACTGTGGCAAAACAAGACTAATTGAGAGTTTCTGTGTGTCCAATCAGCCATGATGCATGAAGATGGCTAAACACGAACAGGAGGAACCTGTAAGTTCAGTCTCTGGCAATTCATCTCCCTGGAGTAGACAAGTTGCAGGAAATCGAGTCTACTAAAACACTAAATAAATACACTTGATTTTGTCACGTTCTTGATGTTTCGCTTGCTTGCTTGCTTCACTCAACAGACACGACTGTGACCTTCTGCAGGCTCTGTGATAACGGGCCTTAAAAACACTGCTCCAAGGCTTCCCTGGTGGCGCAGTGGTTGAGAGTCCGCCTGCTGATGCAGGGGACACGGGTTCGTGCCCCGGTCCGGGAAGATCCCACATGCCGCGGAGCGGCTGGGCCCGTGAGCCATGGCCGCTGAGCCTGCGCGTCCAGAGCCTGTGCTCCGCAACGGGAGAACACTGCTCCAGAAGCCCAGTGTCTCAAGCAGTGACCAGAGAGGTAAAGAGACCATCCCAGGATTATGTGACAAGTGACACGAGTATGCACAGGGTGTTCTGAAGGTAAAAGTCAGGGAGCTATGCTTTCATGAGCCTATCAGGAAGAGCTTGCTGAAGGGGTTAATTCAGTAAGTCCCCTACATACGAATGGCTTCCCTTCCAAGAGCACGTTCCTAAGTCCAACAAAGTTAGCCTAGGTCCCCAACTAACACAATCAGCTATATTGTACTATACTGTAATAGCTTTATAATACTTTTCACACAAATAATATATAACAAACACACACACAAACACAAAAAAATAAAGAAAACGTTTTTAATCTTACAGAACAGTACCTTAAAAAGTACAGCACGCTACTGGCTACATCACCCCTTTTATGCTTGCTCCGGACATCCTGGGCTTGATGTCTGTAAAGATGCAGTACTACTGTACGCTATACAGGACTGTACAGTAAAGTACACAAAAGCACAACCACTTGGAGAGGATGCCCGCACGTGACAATGTACGTCAGACACGTGAACTAACTTACGTGATTGGACAAGCGAACGCATGTTCGCATCTTTGAAAGTTCGCAACTTGAAAGTTCATATGTAGTGGACTTACTGTACTATAAAGTGGGAGACTGCTATCCAGAGAAGCAGAGGCAAAAGGGACAGCATGTGAAGAGGTAAAGATGTGGAAAAAGCCAGCCTCCCTGTCCCCAGCCCCAGGGGAGTGCAATAATGTGGGTATACTGTAGAGAGATGAGGCTCTATCAATGGGCAGGACCCACCTCCTGAAGAGATATGCTGAGAAATCTGGATATGATGCTGCAAAAGAGCAAAGAAACTCATCGCTGGCCTTGGAAAAGCATTTCCTCTCTTTTATGGAACGCTTTAACCCAGGGAACCAACAATTTTTTAAAAATGTATTTCTCATCGTATCATAATTGTAAAAGCAATGAACTCTCACTTTCAGCACAAGGCACACAAATCTCTGGTTTACTGAGGTTTATAACCATTGAGCCCATTATAGAAGGCATCAACCCATTATGTCTGAAAGCCATCAACAGAAATAGAAGTAAAATCATTATAGAAACAGGCGATTATCGAAAGAAGCAAGAAGGTGAGTATCGTGTGAAATGAAAATGGGCCCACATGCCTGTTGAAATTATACTAAGGGGGGAAATTGCCTAATAAGTTTGCACATATTTCTTCTTCCTTCAAGAGACATGACTTTCAAAAGGATTTGAAAGGACATCCCGAAAAATGAGGAAGAAGCCCTAAGTTTTTAAAGAGGGTATTATTAAGGACTGTTCTAGGTGGAGTGCTTGTTATGAAGAATTAGTATGATTTTCTCAGTTGGTCAGTTTTTCCTCCAGTAACCCCTGTAAGGGATGGGACTTCTCAAGTGTACTTTTGCTATGAAAGCAGAAGCAGTTCTCCTTAGGAACTTTCAGTGAGTGGGCGGGCACAGGTGCTGTGCTCAGAGGTTAGCATGATAGACATGGATTTGGTGGAAGCAATAGCAAAAATCTTTTACTCACTCTTTATCATTGCAGTTATTTGGGGCGTTCTTCTAAGGAGAAGATATTAGAATCATATATGAAAGATCAAGTATTTCCATAAAGAATATAGTGGAATAAATAAAATTTTAACACTTTGGCCTTAGACACAAAATCCAAAGCAGAAACGTACATCATGCAAAGGTTAAATAGAGGACATTGAAGAACTGACTTCCTGTTTCTATTTCAATTTCATAGATAATATTATTTTAGGCCAATTTCTGTGTCTTTATCCACGTGTAAACATTTGGAGGAATCAAAATAGAATCCATTAATAATGCAGAGAATAAATTTATATTTTAAAATTAACATTTTTATGTTTTTCATTGAGTAAAGATGGAGAATCACTCACATACACAGTCTTCTTATGTTCACCTATGCAACATAAAATGCAAAGTTGAGTTCTTATAGTGAATGCAGTTGAATAAATGTAATGAATTTACTACATTCAGCATACTTTAGGTCTACATTACTGTATATTTGCATTAATTATTTTCTTCTAGCTTAGACACACTCAAAAAAGGGGGGGAGATCGAATAATAGGAATGATTAAGTCGAATTGGGTGAAATGATTCCAAAGCTCTTTGAATGCAGTGAAAATGTGACTACGGACACTACGATAAGCAGAATAATGGTTCCCAAGGATGTCCACACCCTAATCCCCAGAATCTGTGGATAGGTTTTCTTACATGGCAAAAGGGACATTGAAGATGCAATTAAGGATTGTGAGATGGGGAGATGATCCCTCATTATCATCATGGATGCAATGTAACAACAAGTATCCTTATAAGGGGAAGAAGGAGGTAGGAGAATCAGAGGATGAGATGTAGAATGGAAGCAGAGATCAAAATGATGGGGTTACTAGTTTTGAATATGAAAGAGGTCCACAAGCCAATGAATATGGGCCTCGAGGAGCTGGAAAGGTAAGAAAATGGATTTTTCCCTAGAGCCTCTGGAAGGAAAGCTGACCTGTTGACACTTTGATTCTAGCCCAATGAGACTTCTGAGCTCGATATAATAATAAAATTGTGTTGTTTTAGGTCATTACATTTGAAGGAATTTGTTGTAACAGCAATAGGAAACTAATACAGAGATAGGACCAAACAGATCATTATGATAGATAGTCATCTCACTAAAATCTTTTTCCAATTTCAGGGAGCAGATGACTTCATGAAGTTTATAGATGACAAAAAAGTAACTAGATTTCTTCTTTGGTTGTTCTAACCTGGCTTAATGTATTTCCTTTTTTAGTCAAAAAATAAAGGAAACATTTCTACAATTCTTTAGATTTCAAATCCGTGAGTCTACCCTGAAGAGTTTTCAAAGTATCTTGGACATTTGGGACTGCTTCTTGGCAGTACTTAGTTTTCCTCATTAAAAATGAGGTGATAATTATATTGAGCTAAAAGTTTAAAATTTCTCTTTAATATTTCCCCATTCTTCTGTCCCATTCCTCTTGTTCTAATGAATTTGTGATACACTTTAAAATAATGTTATAATAAAAGCTAAAAAATTAATTAAAATATAAAATATGTTCAGAAAAGTGAATTCTTCCTAGGTGGCAGCTTAACAAATGTTTTGGAAAGTGAATATACTTGCCTATCACCTACAACAAGAGATAGAGTAACCAGCATGAGAAGCCCTCTTTGGACCTTTGCCAATCATTATCCACCCCAAAGATAGTCATAAATCTTACTTTTTCATGATATTTTGCCTTTAATGGACTTCATACAAATGGAATCAAACAGTGTATAATTTTTGGCATCTTCACCTGTTTTTTTTCTAGTTTTCTAATTCTATGTGAGATCAGCATGAACTTTATCCTTAACATGGGTTCAAGAATCAGCCCCTTCCCTTTAGTCTCCTTTTTTCAATCCATGTTTTACGTGTAGCAGTCTTTCATTTTCATTGGTGTGTAATATTCTATCTTATGAGTGTACCATAATTAATTTATTTGTACTGTTATTGGTGGTTGGGTAATTTCCATTTGGGGGCTATTATGGAAAGAGCTGCTATGAACATGTCTTTTGGTGAATGTATGTACATTTTTCTGATGGGTGTGTAGCTAAAAGTGGGATCAGTCACCGGGTGTATGTATGTTCAGCTTTGGTGGATACAGCCAAACAGTTTTTCTATGTTATAGTGCCAATTTATATTCTCATTAGCAGTGTCTGAGAGCTTGTTTCTCTACTTTCTTGCTAACTCTTAGTACTGTTTTCTTTTGTTTGTTTGTTTTTAAAATTAATCACTCTGGAGTGTATGAGGTAGTGGGGTTTAATTTGCATTTCTCTGATGACTAACAATGTTGAACACCTTTTCATATGTTTATTGGCCATTGGATATACTCTGAAATGCCTCGTTTAAATCTTTTGTTATTGGGGTGTTCACATTTTTCTTGCTGATTTGTACGGATTCTTTTACATTCTGGATTTAAGTAATTTTTCAGATATAGGTATCACGTAAATAGAAGTTCTTAAAATCAATAAGGCTTATTTTTTTCAATTTTTTCTTCATGGCTATTGCTTTTTGTATTCTGTTTAAGAGGTCTTTGCCTATCCTTAGGTCCTGCAAACATTTTCTATGTTAAATTCTAGATTTATTGTTTTGCCTTTTACATTTAGGAAATCCATCTGGAGTTAATTTTGTGTTTTCTTTGAGGTGGACAGTCAAGATTTTTTTCTATATGATTATCCATCTGACTGTCCTTTCCCCACTGCACAGAATGTTACCTGTCCTTCTACATGTAAATCTGTTCCTGGGCTTTACCGTGTTCCTTTTTCCAGTTTGTTCTTATAGAAATACCACACTGTCTTAATTTCTACAGATTTATAAACCTTTTGGTTATGTAAGTTCTCCAATTACATTCTCTTTTTTCAAGATTGTTATGACTAATATTGATCCTTTGCATTATCTTATAAATTTTAGAATCTGTTATTCATTTCCACACTACTAGCTGGCTTTAAAAGCCTAGTAATTTGTTCTCTTATATTCCTGGAGGCTAGAGGTCCAAAATCTACATGTCAGCAGGGCCATGCTCCCTCTGAAGGCTCCAGGGAAAAATACATCCTTATTGTTGAACTGTTGTAAGACTTCTCATAAATTCTGGATACCAGTAATTTCTCAGATGGAGGACTAATATAAAATCTGGATTCAAGTCTTTTGTCAGAATATTTTCTTCCAGTTAGAGGCTTTCCTTTTTTTAATGGTGTAGTTGAACAGCAGATGTTTTTTATTTTGATGAAATCTGTTCTATTCTTTTTTTCTTTTGTTTCTGTTTTTGTATCCCAGTGAAGAATTTGCCCTACTGCAAGGTTAAAAAAAAAAACCTTTTCTCCTATGTTTTCTTCTAGACATTTTATGTCTAGGTATATGATCCATTTCAAGTGAATTTCAGTGTATGGTGTGAAGTACGGATTGATGTCAATTTTTTTCACACGGATGGGCAGCACCATTTTTTGAAAAGACTATTCATTTCCCATTGAATTATCTTGGAACCTTTGTTACACATCAATTGCCTGTATATGTGTGGACCTATTTCTGGACTCTATTTTTTTTCACCCAACCTTACATGAATACCACACTGTCATAATTACCTCAGCTTTATAGTAAGTCTTGAAATCAGAGTAGAGCTGTTCCTCCAGCTTTGCTCTTTTATTTTCAAAATTGCTATAGCTATTTTAGGTCCTTTTCATTTTCATGATAAAGTTTAGACTTAGCTTGTCAATTTCTATAAAGTCCTGCTGAGATTTTGATTGAGATTGCCTTAGATCTACAGATTAATTTAGGGACTATTCTTCACACTTTTGAATCTTCCAATCAATTCACATAGGAAGTCTCTCCAATTACTTAGATCTTTTTAAACTTAGCACTAATCTGAGAGAATTTTCAGTGTATAAATCTTATATATAATTTATTAAATTCATCTGTATATATTTCATGTTTTGATGCCACTCTAAAACTGATTTTTATTTATTGATCTTACATTCTGCAACTTTGCTAAGTTTGCTCATTAGTTCTAGGATCTGTTTTGTATGTTCCTTATGACTTTCTATTTACATGATCATGTCATCAATGAGTAAAGACTGTTTTCACTTCCTTTTCCAGATCACATGCTTTAAAAAAAATCTTTCTCTTGCTTGATTGCACTGGCTAGGACTTCCAGTGCAATGTTAAATAGAAGTAGTAAAATGCAACATCCTTGCTTTCTTCCTAATACGGAAAAAGCATTCAGCCTTTTACCATTAAATATGATGCTAGCTATACAGTTTTCGTAGATACTGTTTATCAAGTTGAGAGAGTTCCTTTTATAACTAGTGTGATGATAATTTTTATCATAAAGTGGTGATAAATTTTATCGAAGTTCTTTCTGTATTTATTGAGATAATTATGGTTTCACATTTATCTATTTATATGGTGAGTTACATTGACAGATTTTTAAATATTGAACAAAGCTTGCATTCCTGGGATAAATTCCACTCAGTCATGATGTATTATTGTTATCAGTCAGGGTTTGATCAGAGGAAAAGAAGCCCTCTAAATCATCTAGAATATGGGATTTATTATAGGAATTTGACTTTATGTCATTATGGGGGCCAGTTAAATATTTTATGTATGAGAATATTACTCAGCCATAAAAAAGAATGAAATAATGCTATTTGCAGCAACGTGGATGGGCCTAGAGATTATCATACTAAGTGAAGTAAGTCAGACAAAGGCAAATATATGATATCACATATGTGGAATCTTAAAAAATGATACAAATGAACTTATTTACAAAACAGAAGCAGACTCACAGACTTTGAAAACAAACCTCATTACCAAAGGGGAAAGGTGAGGGAGAGGGATAAATTAGGAGTTTGGGGGTTACCCTAGATACACTACTATATATAAAATAGATAATCAACAAGGACCTACTGTATAGCACAGGGAACTCTACTCAATCCTCTGTAATGACCTATATGGGAAAAGAATCTGAAAAGAATGGATATAGGTACATGTATAACTGAATCACTTTGCTGTACACCCGAAACTAACACAAGATTGTAAATCAACTATACTCCAACATAAAATAAAAATTAAATGTAAAATAAAATAACATTAAAAAATATGTTATATATGGCTATTACTTCTATTTTTAAAGGTGCGGAAACTGACCCAAGTGTTGGAGAACCTGAAGAAAGAAATTCAGTACCAGTTGGAAGAGTCATGGGTTTGTCCACTACCCCAGGAGCTGTGCATGCAGACCATAGATTGAAAGAACCAGAAGAAAGAAATATGGAGGGACCTGGGGAAGCTGCAGGCTCAGCTGCTGCTTCTGGAGCTGCATATTCTGGCCCTGGACTCAGAAATGTTATAAGAGGTGATCTAGCGGGGGCTAAGGGAGCTGAGGTCCCAGTAAGGTGAGCTAGCAGATCAGCTATAATACGTGTGCACTGCAGTGGTGCCGAGTGTGCTCATATCAACCTTTCACACGTAAAAGCGAAAAGGCCGCAGCCCCACTTCCCTTCCAAATCTCATGCAAAATGTCTCTTCAAGGCAATGCTAACTTAAAATTATGGTAGGGTAAGAATTCTGGAAAATGTAGTTCCAACTTAACTAAATTGATGTCATGCAAATCCACCACACCCATCCTTTTTACATAGTGTTTGATTTGATTTAATAATACTTTGTTAAGAATTTTTGCATCTATACTCATGAGTGATTTGGCCTATAGGTTTCTTTCTTTCTTTTTTTTTTTCCTGGTAGTATCTTTATCTGGTTTTGGTTTCAAAATAAAACTGTCTGAAAAAAATGACTTAGAAAGAGTCCCTCCTCTATTTTTTGAATAGAGTATATATTGATGGATTTAAGACAACACTAGTTATTTATTTTGTTGCTCAAATCATGCTCCTCTGTCCCTTTGACACACCCCCATCACTGTGAAATTGGTTTATTTGTTTCAAACACCGCCTTATTTTCTGGCATTACAACATGCTCCAGGCTCATCCTGGTATATCTCTGCTCCAGTCCTAGAACCAGCCATTTCACCAAAGGAAACCTGGTTCCTTTCATTGGAGAGTGGTATTAGAAATCAAGATCTGGACACTAAGTATGCTTTTCGCTATGGCAACATCATTGCTTCTAAGCCCTCTCAGCTGACAGAGCAAGCGAACTAGTGTGTGTATATTGACCTATGTATAAATACATACCTATGAGTATTTCTATATGTAAAGATGTGTATCTATATTAAGCTAAAATAGTTCATGCTGATAGCTTTAACTCTATTCCATTACCACATGGATTATTCTAGACTCCTTTTCCTACTGTTCTGTAAACTCCCACTCCAACAGTAAGGTAAAACTTTATCAACTAGGGTAGAGTCCTTCTGTACAATTTCTTTTTAGTTTTTTTTTTTTAGTTTTTTTTTTTTTAATTAATTTATTTCTTTTTGGCTGTGTTGGGTCTTCGTTGCTGCAGGCAGGCTTCCTCTCGTTGCGGCGAGTGGGGGATACTCTTCATTGTGGTGCACGGGCTTCTCATTGCGGTGGCTTCTCTTGTTACAGAGCACGGGCTCTAGGTGCATGGGCTTCAGTAGTTGTGGCACGCAGGCTCCGTAGTTGTGGCTCGCAGGCTCTAGAGCGCAGGCTCAGTAGTTGTGGCTCGCGGGCTTAGTTGCTCCACGGCATGTGGGATCTTCCCAGACCAGGGCTCGAACCCCTGTCCCCCACATTAGCAGGTAGACTCTTAACCACTGTGCCACCAGGGAAGTCCTGATTTTAGTTTTAAAGACTATGCTTATGTCTAAAGTTACTGAGGTCAGCACATTTCCTTCTACCCTTTTCAGTGAGATTGTTTCATACATTTGTAACACAGCTGGCTTTGTCTTTCTCCATTCTATCCTGGTATTCTCCCCACCTCCTAAGTGGTTTAAAAATTTTTTTCTATGTTATGTTCACGCTTTGAGCTGTAAAGTTCAGTGGCTTTTGAAAATTGCATAACATCATGTATCCACAATTATAGTGTTATACAGAATAGTTTTACCATTCTAAAAAACTTCCCTGTGCTCTATCTATCCCACCCTCCCTCCTCTACTGCCAAATCCCTGGCAACCAATGATCTTTTCATTGTCTCCATGGCTTTGACTTTTCAGAATATAATCAGAATCATAGTATTCAGACTTTTGAGATTGGCTTCTTTAACTGAGAAATATGCATTTAAAATTCATCCATGTCTTTTCATAACTTGACAGCTAGAAATCAGGTCATGTAACTCCTCCAAATTTGTTCTTCTTCAGTGTTGTATTGGCTATTCTAGGACTTCTGCCTTTATGTATAAACTTTATAATCATTTTTTTTGGTATTTACAAAATAGCTTGCTGGATTTTGATGGGTGTGGCATTGGATCTAGAGGTCAAGTGGGGCAGAAATGACATCATGACAATATTAATTCTACCAATCCATGAATCCACAGAATATCCCTTCATTTATTTATATTTTTTTTGATTTCTTTAATCAAAGTTTGTTATTTTCTGCATGTATATCCTGAAAATATTTTGTTAGACTTACCTAACAAAATACTTACCTACGTATTAAATACTTATTTTTTTGGTGCTATTGTAAATGGCATTTTTAAAAATTTCAAATTCCAATTGTTTATTGCTGGCATAAATTTTCATTTTTGAGATATTTTCAGTGAATATAAAATTCTAGGTTGACAGTTGTAGGGTCTTTTTTTTTTCTTCTTCAGAATATGGCTGCATAGTTTGAGACAAGAGGTTCACTGTCATTCCCATTTTAGTTATTCTATATGTAATGGGTCTTTTTTCTGAGTGTGTTAATATTTGCTCTTTATTGTGAATTTTTAGCAATTTGCTTATGATTTATCTTGGAATAGTTTCTTTGTATTTAACCCATTTGGGATTTATTGCGGTTTTTGAATCAGTAAGTTTATATAATTCTCATCAAATTTGGAAGGTTTTAACCATATGTCTTTACCTATTTTTCTCTCCATCCTTCTTTTCTGGGATTCTAATTATACATATATTAATCCATTTTATATTGTTCTATAAGCCACTGAAACTTCGCTCATTTTTTCAGACGTTTTTCTTTTGCACTTCAGTTTGGATAACCTCTATTGTTATGTACACAAATTTACCGGTCTTTTCTTCGGCAGAATCTAATCTACTATGAATCCCATATAGTAAATTTCTCATTTAGGATATTGTATTTTTCATCTCTAGGAGTTCTATTTTTTTCCTTTATATATCCCTTAATTCTCTCCTCTTTATGTTAATGCTCTCTTTTAAATCCTTGAGCACATTTATAATAGATGCTTAAAATCCTTGTCTGTTCATTCCATCATCTCTGTCATTCCTGAGTCAGTTTCTGTTGAGTGATTTTTCTTCTGGTTATGGGTAGCATTTTCCTGCTTCTTCTGTGCATCTAATAATTCTTTGTATTGGATGCTGAGGATTGTGAGTTTTACACTGTTAAGTGCTGGATTTTATCGTATCTATGTAGGGTATGTTGGACTTTGTTCTGGCTAGAAGTTAAATGAACTGAGCATCAGTTTGATTGTTTCAAGGGTTACCTTTCAGACTTTTTAAGGTAGTTCTAGAGCAGGGTCTTCGAACTTTTCCTATGAAGACTAGGTGGTAAGTATTTTAACCGTTTCAGATCACATCCAATCGATGTTATGTATTCTATATCCTCCTCTCTTCCTCCTTCTTCTCCTCGTTCTTCACCTTCTTTATCTTAAAACCTTTTAAGAACAAAAAAAAGCACTCTTAGCTGGGGGCCCATACAATAAAAGGCTGTGGACTGAACTGGATTTGGCTCTTGGACCATTCTCTGTCAATCTCCAATCTAGAGTATCCTTCATTCTAGGACTGGTTTAGCATCACTACTAAAGTGTAACCTCTTTGGAGGCTCGAGTGAAGGTGTCTCTCAGCCCTGCATGAGCTCTAAGAACTTCAGCATACAATTCTTGAATTGTTTGCCTGGCCTCATGGACTTTTACTTTATACATGTATAGTTTAGTATTCAACAACAGACTCACTACAGATATCTTCTGAAGCTGTTTCTCCACACAGCTCTCTCCTCTCTAACCACCTAAATCTTCTGAAACTCGGATCTGCGTCTTCTCAGCCGAATGAGTTGCCAAGCTCTCTCTGGGGTCTCCTCACTGCTTCATGGCCTGGAAGTTCCTCCAGACAGAGAATCAGGGCAGGCATGTGGCTGACTTCATTTGTTTCCCTTCTCTAATGAACCATAGTTCTGCACTCTCCCAATATATTGCTTTATATATTCTCCCCCTTTCATCCACCCCACACACAGACTTTTCTTGTTGTTTCACTAGAAACAACTAGTGGGAGGGTATGTTTGGTCCCAGTTAGTCCAACACGTCATGAAATGGAGCTTTTCCACAAGAAGTTTCAAGCATGTCTATTTTTCCTGAAAATTATATTAAATTAAATTTCCTGAAAATTTATAGTTGTGATTATTGCTATTTAAGAGTCTCTGAGATTTTTCTTTCTTCTCTACTCTTTCTGCTGTCATACAAGAACAAGTCAGTACAACCTCATCATTAGATTACTGCAACAGCTACATTCTAAATCTTTGCATCCAATGATTGCATCATATATTTGTAATCTCGAGCAGATCCTTGCCGCCTCTTCTCTCAGGGAAGTCTAGACTTTTATTTTTGATATATACTTTTTTCCCATATATTGGGACAGCAAACACCTGAAATTTGAAAAGAAGAAATTAGGTGAAATTGAAAAAAAAAAACAAAAAAACAGGTGAGGTACTATGACAACAATATTTATAATTAAAATGAGAAGGAATATTTGTTGAACCACGCACTATGCTACGCATGTTATATACCTTATCTCATTTAATCTCCACAATATTTTTATGGCATAAAATATATTTTAGTTTCCACTTTATAGATGAGGAGATTATGAGACTATTGTAGTCAGTCTCCCTTAAGTACCATGAGTTTGGTTGATTCCAGCTTCACAACTTTTGATTTCATTAACCAAGGCACTAGAGTCCAACATAAGTCACCTATTATGACTCTGCAGGCAGTATCGCTTGATGGGCAACAGCATTAGCTAAATCCTAGCTCCATCCTTTACTACACACATGACCCCTGTAACTTATCCTCCCAATACTCGAGTTTCCAAAGCAAGCGAAAAGATGTAAGTGTTCTTCTCAGTGCTTATGTGTTCATATCGGCAAATTCATATTCTCGCCTGGAAGCATCAGTTCCAATGACAGGAATGGCAGTTCTGAGAGGATGTAGAATTATATAAAGCTCTGGCAAAATGGCATGAAATCATTCTGGGAAGCCAGCCTAGCTTGCCTAATGACTTATCCTCTTGGGCATCTAGCCTCCTGCTCTCAATGTCTTTCCAATTGAAAATAAAACAAATTTAGTAAATTCCACCTTGTTCCCTGTGGATTGTTTATCATGAAATACCTTCCAGTTCAGCCTGATTGCCAGTCTTGGAGGAGAGCTGTGCTCTGAAAATCGGAAGCTGTGTAAGGACTGAAGTCCTGCACTATGGGTGGAGGAAAGAAAAAGCCATTGACACGATGCCTGTCTACTCTCCAGCTTGCTTAAAGTCACTGCCTTAAATGCTCAGCATCTGGGAATATAATAATTCTGCCTACTCTAGCTTTAAAGGTGAATTTTGTAATTTTTGAAAAGGTCCTTATAATCACATTGCAGAATTAAAGGGTGTATTATAATTATCAATATCAATAGTAATAAAAGTTTATTAAAGGTCATTAAAATGAAAGGGGGTGGCTCTAGATCCCATCAATCTGAATTGACTCCCTCCTCTTGTGTTAATTAGAAAACTCAGATAATGGTTCTACGGGGGAGTACAGGGAAAATTTAATTACGAAAGTTTAATGGGCCACTATCTACTTCCTGCCAGATTAAAAACTGATGATTTACATAATTTTAGATACTACCACAGGCTTTTCTAACAAAACATGTTGCAGAGTAATGTAAAAGTTTACTGAGAGCTTTCTGTTCACTTTCAAACAATGCTAGCAAACACATTTGCATGCTCCTTAAAAAGAAAAGCCACAATTCAAAGTATATATTCTGCATTTACCAATGCTTACAAACTTAAGTAACAATCAGAAAATGCAGATTTTTATGAATATCAGTTAAAAATAAAATTATATCTGTTATCCTCATGGAGAAAAGAGTACATATTGGGAGAAGTAGATTGTAAGCCACCGAGGAAAGAAGGGGTCTTATTATTTCTGACAGATGTTTGTCACTGAGAACTCTCTTCCTTGAGTCTTAGTCACTCATTCACTTCCCTTGATCCAGGGCTGCTTGTTACCAGCACAAAGTGATAAGATGGTGGAAAGCATGGAATGTAAAGTATGTGGATGCAGAGAAAAGAAATGGATTGCCTAGAAGAGGAGATGAGAAAAAGAAATAAGCAACCACTCATTCTTACTCTGACTTACTTTCTAAATGGTGTAGCATGGGTCTTTGAGGAGTTAGCTTTTCCACGTGGCTTGAAAACTATAGGCTATGCAGAACCCTTACATGAAACATACAGCTGATAATGAGTTTCATGACGAATTTAGGATTGTTAGCAAGCCCTTTAGATCTGCATTGCTCAGTACAGTCGCCATTAGCCACATGCAGCTCTTGAGCACTTGAAACACTGCTGATCCAAATTGAGATGCGCTGCAAGTGTCATATACACACCAGATTTTGAGGACTTAGTGATTTTGAAAGGTTGTAGAATATCTCATTAATTATTTTTATGTTGCTTACATGTTGAGATGACTGGGTTAAATAAGATATAGTATTTAAATTAATTTTACATTTCTTTTTATTAAAAAAAATGTGCCTAGTAGGAAATTTAAAATTGAATATGTGGCTTGCTTGATATTTCCTCTGGACAGTGCTCCAGATGCCTGACAGTGACACTTAGGGAGGTCATGGATTCCAGCATGGAACTTTATGGTTTGGAGGATAATTTTAGGGACCACTAGGGTTCACCTTTGAGAAAGGGGAGAGTGAGGTCCAATTCAGGAAAAGCAAAAGAGGGTAGAAAAGTGTGATACCATGGGGCTTAGGCTAGCCCACAGCTACAGGGATGGAAACAGATTTCTGGGAAGACACAGTAGCAACACATCATACACAGCTTTAACTTACACTGGAGGGAGAGAAAGAGAGAAAGACATAGACTGAACTGGAGAGGGTGTACAATTTATGTAGAACAGGTCATTCTCCATGTGTCTTCCATTCCATTCTTTGACCACATGCTCTAGAGTGAGTGAGCATGAAAGAGACACAGGAATCTTGTGTTTCTTCAGTCTCAGGTCCTTTGAGCTTCCCATAGTAAGAGAATTTCTCGCATTGCATGTTATTCTAGAGCTTAAAGAACTCTAACCTGAACTAATATATTCAAATTGTGCCGTACACTAAAAAATACCAATTGTTCCAACACTGGAGAAGATAGTTGCTGTGTGTTGAACTTATAGAGAGACTATCCATCTGCATATAATATTTTGGGCGCTGTAGAAGGTGTTTTTCAAGAGTAACTATGCTTATATTAGTTCCACCATGTATAATGACTTCCCTGTGTGAAACAAGGTTCTCAAACTAAAGAAAAACCTGGAAAGTTGGTTATTTGAAAACAAGTTACTATATTCTGAAACAGTTTCTACATAAATTAAATAGTTCAATGTAAAATATAAAACTACTAACCCCCCTCCAATAGAAGAACACTGTTGAATATTTAACTGAGCTTGAATTGAAGAAGACTTTTTTGAATGCATGAAAGCAATAAACAAAGGCTCAAATAAAAGTATGAATAGATTTGACCAAATAAAAATATAGAGCTTTTGCATGTCAAATAACTACAAATAAAAGTCAAACAACCAAAATGGGAAAATTACTTATTGTAAGTATAACTGAGTATAACTGAGAAGGAGGCAATATCTTTAAAATCTAAAAAGCTGTTACAAATTAGTTTTTAAAAACCTATTAATTCCATTTAGAAAATGAGGGAAAGGGTATAAACTGATAGTCCATAGAAGCAGAAGTACAGCAGCCAATAAGCATTTTGAAATTCAATTTTAATTGTAATCAAATAAATGCCAATTAAAAACAAGAAAATACTGTTATTTGTAATAAAAGTTTATAACTAGATGTTTAACAAAATGGTAACGCTTAAGTAAATGATTATACACTGAAGTTATGTAATTCTTTAAAGTTACATTTTCAAATTATTTTTGAGACAGGAAAAATGCTGTAAATGAAAAACAGACTTCTAAATTATATATATTATATGATCCAGATATACACAAAATATATATACAAAAAATTCTCATTGGAATAAAATTTGAACAATAAAAAGCAATATTAATATGTACGAGCTCTTAGCTGTGCGATTACAAACGATAACGATTTTTATTTATACTCTTCTATTTTGCTATTTCCAATGCTGAGCTTGTATTACTTTTGTTATACAAAATTCTTTAAGAAATATATACAAAAACTTTTCAATCTAACTGGTGATTAAAGAAATATAAATTATAGTAGCGTCAAGTTACCATTTTTTCCCTATAAAATTAGCATTATTTATTCAAAACCATGAATATGCAGTTAATTAATGTGAGTGTGGTGAGACAGGACTCTTGTTGGAAAAATATACAGTGACTGTGGCTCAAGAGCTATCAGTACAGCCTGGCTATTTTCAAGAATTCATCTTAAGCACTCAACCTGAAATTTGAACTTAAGATTGTTAGCAAAGATTCATTGTACCAGAGTGTTCCTTAGATGCAATTAGAGTATAACATTGAATATGACACAAACATCTAACACAGGTGGGTTAGTTAAATAAGATTCAACTATACAATGATCTATTAAGTAGTTATTAAAAAGTTATTTTGAAAGTGCTTTTAATGGCATGGGAAATATTCATAGCATTTCACAGAGAGCAAAAATTAGAAGGCCAAACTGTATATGCTATATAATCCCATTATACAAAATACTATATTTTATACTGAGAAAAGACTGGAAGGAATCATGATAAAATGTTAATAGCAATATTACAGTATTATGGTAAGTTAAATTTTTTTCCATTATGGTTACTATTAATTTTTTCTTTACCATTTTCTGTGTTTCCCAAGTTTGCAAATCAGGAAAAATATTTTTAAATAGTTATGACTATAAAAAACTGCTTTTAGTGGTCTGTTCTCTAAGCTGCCTCAGAGTTTGCCCTTAGGCATCTAGGACTTGAGGAATCCATAAGGTGTTCAAGGAAAAAACACTAGTTTCTGATAGGAGCTGTGGTCAGGAGCTGCTGCCAGTGAAATAGGGAAGAACAAATCTGACTCCATATTGGATCTGTTTCTTTCACCTTAACCTTTGTATTCTATTGCTTTTGCTACAATATAAGAATGTTGTTTAAAGCCTGAAATATACCAGATAGCCCATTCTCAAGGCACTGACTTACTTTTAAAGGTATAACACTTTTCCATTCATATAGAGATAGAAAGCTTCAGAACAGAGAACAATGTGTGCTTTGTTGGAGGTTTACAGAAACATCGTGACTTACTTACTGGACAGCTGCAAGAACAAAGGATTCTGACACCAAGAAGTTTGCAACAACCAAGCACACCCCCTCCCCTTTTAGTATAAAAGATGCTTGAATTCTAACTAGGGTAAGTTGGTTCTTTGGGACAGTAGTCCACCATCTTCTCGGTCTGCTGGCTTTCCGAATGAAGTCTCTATTCCTGGCCACAACAACTCATGTCTCGATTTATTGCCCCATCATGCAGTGAACAGTATGAGCTTGGACTTGGTAACACCAGGAGGGGAAGCGTTTGCTGCTGGGAAGGAAGCCCTGGCCAGAGACACAACCTCCAAGAGCAGCTGTTGGAAGACTTCTTTATCATTTCAGAGAAATACCTGCTGTGGGATCAATGCATGAAGTCTTTACGCAGAAAGATCATCAAACCTCTCCATCCTCCTCATGAGTAGAATCATTCAAACGAAGAGGGTCAGCTTTCTTTTTTTCTACACTACTTGTAATCTTAGGGCAGAGTGAAGACTGTAGACTTTTAATTATAATCCTCTCTGAGGAGAGAAAAAATATTTTTCTTCTGGAAATCTACCAATACTTAAAGTGCACTCTGGATGGGGTCTTACAGATCATAAGTAATAGATTGGTGCTCAGATTCCCAGCCAGAATTGTGTTGCCAGGGGAAAGAGGTTAAACAGGAAAATGTTACATGTTTTAAATGCTTGTTAATTTTAAATTTTATTTATTTTATGAGTACCTGATTATATGGACCAGTCAGTGGTCTTTAAAATGTTTTTTTCCCAGGTCCCATCAGCAAAAATGTATTGGGCAACCCTCTGATACAAAAGTTTTTACTCAAAAATTACACAATATTATGATACACTAATAGTATGTTTATTACAAATATACACACATATACCTGTGTGCATATATAACCTGCAAAAAATAGAAGTTTAGAAGGGTTAAGATAAATAAAAAATCAATAACATTAAAAATAGTTTTATTTATTGATGATATGAAAAGCACCATGTAATATGAACTGTGATTGAAAATTCTTCATTAGTTCTGAAAATTTTCAGTTAATGCTTTGTAATACAGTGATTTGAAGGTCTGGTTTTAAAGTCTTAATTTTAGCACAGAGTTTTGCTTGGAAAGAAGTGTTTTACAAAGAAGTGTTTTACAAAGAAAGATAGATCCAAATGGAAGACATTTACTCTTGGCTAACCTTACTAGATCATGATACTTATTTTTCAATCCCAAGCTCCAATTATGCAAAGGTATTTACTGTTGGGAGGACTGTGGGGAAACAGACACTCTCATACATTGCCGGTGGGAGTGTAAATTAGTGCAACATTTATGAAGTTAATTTGGCAGTATTTTTCAAAATTACAAATGCACATACTTTTTGATTCAGATATTCAACCTCTTAAAAATTTATCTGACAGCCATCCAAGCATGTGTTTAAAGTGACACACAAGAAAGGTTATCCAATGCAGCATTGTTTGCCACAGCAAAGGACTGGAAATAGTGTAAATATCTATCACTTGGGGACTGGTACATCAATCATGGTATATCTATAAAAAGGAATATTGTACAGCCATAAAAAGAACATGAAAACTCTTTATGGACTGATATGGAAGTATTTCCATGATATAACAAGTGAAAAACTCTAAGGGACAAAATTACCACTATTAATATTGTAAAAGAGAGGGTATAGGAAAGGGAACATGGAAGTATGCCAGCTGGCTGTATATGAACGATGTGTCTTGGGAAGGATTCATGAGAACCCGGTACCTCTGATCCTATCCAAGATGAGTCATGATGATTAGAAATAAGAGTGGTTGGATGACTTTTCATACTTTATGCTCTCATGTGTTTTGGATTTTGTACAATATACAGGTATTATATGTTTTAAAAAAAATTAAGTTATTAAAAAGACTCATTTTTATAAAATGAAGCACATTGATAACATCCTATAGCACATAAACAACAACATATTACAGCTGCAAAGTACAGATGTAAGGGATATACTGTCAAATCCTCCACTTTATAGCTCTTACAGTCTTCTTTCAGGATATATTAGGTTCTATATGTCACATGAGGACCAAGGGTGTAGGCAGTCTCCACCCCAGTGTTAAAGATCAATAAAGCTTCATTTCTTTTTTTACAATTTAGACAGAAAATAAATATAAATACAAGTTGTATTATTATTATTCACTCTTCCTACAGTATTTTCAACAACCCTCTGGATAGAGACACCCTGCTTTGGAAACTACTAGTCATATAGCTGTCAAAAGTCATGGTACCAAGATAAAACAACCAATCATTAGAATAAACTAAGAGATAAGAATTTACAAATGTGTCCTACTTGTTTATAATAGCCAACTTTTTTTCCACAATGTAAATTCTATACAGCAAAAGCTATATACCAAGTCAGTGGGAGGGTAACTTATACTTCAGAAGTCTTTGCCCTCTCTATTTCTACAGCACAGACACTAACCATGGGCTACATTCAGGTCACTTCAGACATTACAACAGAATAACTACTTTTGATCAATAGTTTGAACATCAGAAATCTTTTCCTTTAAAATAAAGAGACATTTATACAAAGGACAACAAAGGAGGTGCCCCGAAGCAAAACAAAGAAGCAGAAAAATTCAGTTTGTGTTGTTGCCTTTTCTAGCTGGGTTCTGATGTTCCACACTGAAGAATCTTGTGTTATGAATACAGGGTGGTTGTCAGTTCTAATTGAGGTAGATGTGGACGGTTTCCTCCAGCAGCTCTCTGGCCTGAAGCTGTCTATCTGGCTTCTAGACACCACTGTGTCATCAGCATGTCCTTGAACATTTCACGTGCAGATCGAGTTAGTGGTTCATAGCAGAAACAAGATGCTAGAGAAGCCATGTGATGGCATTAGATACTCTTCTTATAAAGCAAAATGGCAATCTTGTTTTATAAGAAGGTCAGTGAGTCCAAGGACCCAGAAGGAGCACAGACAAATATTTATGCCCTGAACACCAAGCAAACATAGTGTAATGAGCTATTTCCAAAGCACTTTAACATTTTCTAAGAGGAAGGAATACCACAAATAGCAAGAGAGTAAGAACGAAGAAAAGTTGTCAAGAATGCATCAAGATGCAGACGCTCTGTTTTCCATATTTTTATTTGCAAACTTTGACCTGAAAACCAGATTTGCACTCCCCTACTTGTCCATTTAACCAATGCTTAGTCATCCTCCAAGAGTCACCTGGAATATAGCCTTACCCAAATTTATCAATCCTCACAGCAGTTCCTACAGATGCAGAATTAATTGTTTCCTCTCTGTTTCAATAACACATGAGGGGCAACGTCTATTCTTGCCCATCCCTCTTGTGTTCTCGGAACATGTGTCCCAGAACAAGTGTTTTTGTCTACACCTCTGGCTCCCCTACTGGAATGGGCTTCTCAGGCAATGACCATCCCTTAAATCACATTTGAGGGACATTTGATTGTCTAGTGCTGAGTGTTGTGCCTGACACTTTTGGATCTGTCCTACAAGTTGATTTCAGATTGAATGAATAAATACAATTTGAGTTGATTATTTGCCTATAGAATTTTTCCTCTCAAAATTTTTTTATTCCTTTAATTTCTCTAGTCATCCCTTGAGCAATATTTTCATGTTGGTCTGCTGCCTTTTGTAATCAGTGCAGTGGTAAACTCTCCTTCATGCATCCATAAAGCTGTGGATATATTTTTGGCTTATACTTTAGTTAAGAAAATGGCTGGCACATAATAATCAAAGTCAAGAAAAGAAGGAATTTTAATTTCAGAACCAGTTTCTCTAGGCTACTAAATAACTTTCATCAAAAAAATTCCCCCCACCCCCAGGGTCTGGTAAACAAAACTTACAGTAACCAAGAACAACCAGGACAAAAATTAAGTGGGCAGAATATTGTTCTTATAGTTTCCCAATTTATCTGCTTCTCATCATCTACATACAGACTGTATCTTTTAATTTCTTTTTTATTTTAATTGCCTATTATGTGTTCCAGATCCAGAAGGTTTTTTTGATTTTTGTTTCTGTTTTCTGTTGTTGTTGTCATTTGTTTGTTTTGGTCTGGAAATTATTTGAAGAAAAAAATAAATCTTTAGATGTGACCTAGTCAGAATTTAAAGTTTATGAGTATTTTCATTTGAATAGGAAAAATCTTTGCCTACATAACTTAAGGGAATGGTTTTTGAAGATGAAGTTATCTTTGAGAATAAAAAAATGTTTCTATTGAATGAATGAGATGGTGTGGTATAATAAGAAAAATGCACTGGACTAGGAATCAGGAGATCTTGATCTATCACTGATTAACTCTCTATTTCATAGAATCTAAGACATGTATTTGGTCATCTTTTAATACCTCTGAAATCAGAATGCATCTGACTGTGGCATATATAGTTTAATTGACTGTTTTTTCTTTATCAGTGGTCCATAAAATAATAGTACATCTTACAATTCATAGCATTTTAGAGGCATTAAAACATGGTGAATGTGATGCTTGGCAATTCATACATTCACACAGTCATTCATTCTGTTATTTAATAAGAGTTTATCCAGCACATGCTAGGATCCATTGCATTTGGCCTTGGGAACTCAGGAATATTCCTATGTTAAGGTTTCTTGTCATTTAAAGAGTGAATCTGGGACTTCCTTGGTGGTGCAGTGGTTAAGAATGTGCCTGCCAATGCAGGGGACACAGGTTCGATCCCTGGTCCAGGAAGATCATACATGCCATGGAGTAACTAAATCCATGCACCACAGCTACTGAGCCTGTGCTCTAGAGCCCGTGAGTCACAACTACTGAGCCCACGCCCCACAACTACTGAAGCCCGTGCCTAGGGCCTGCGTACCGCAACTACTGAGTCCGTGTACCACAACTACTGAAGCCTGCGGGCCTAGAGCCCCTGCTCCACAACAAGGGAAGCCACCGCAATGAGAAGCCTGTGCACTGCAATGAAGAGTAGGCCCCACTTGCTACAACTAGAGAAAGCCTGTGCACAGCAATGAAGATGCAACAAAACCAAAAAAAAAAAACAATAAAAATTGAAAAAAAAAAGTAAGTTTGTTGTTTAAAACAAAATAACAACAATGTAGTGTAAGGTTTAAAACATGTACAGGTAAAATATATAATACAATTATACAAAGGATGAGAAGGAATCTAAATAAAAATATAGTTATAAGATTCTTACATTATATTTCAAGTGGGTAATATTAATTCTAGGTAAATTATGATTGAGGATGCAAACTGGAATCCCTAGAGAAGTCACTAAAAAAATAAACTACACACACAAAGAGGTGCAAGTAAAAGCCAATGCAGTAGATAGAGTGTAATATTAAAATATTATTTGCTTAACCTAAGAGAACTCAAAAAGGAGGAAAAAAGGAAGAAATAACAGCTTGGATGAGTAAAAAGCAATGGCAAGATGATAAGTTTAAATCAAGTTATATCGATTATACATTAAATATGAATGAAGCAAACATTCCAATTCAAAGACAGAAATTATCAGACTTAATGAAAAAAGATACAACTATATACTACTAAAAACATCTATACTTCAAATATAGAGACACAAACAGATTGAAAAAGAAAAGGATAGAAAAAGCTATACCACACCACACTAATCACAAGAAATTTGAGTGGCTATATTGTTATTAGACAAAGTACATTTCAAGAAAAGGACTTGCCAGAGAAGAAGGTCATTTCATAATAATAAAAGAATCAATTGATCAAGGGGACATCATAATCTTAAATGTGTATGAATCTAATAACAGAGTTTTAAAATACTTAAAGCAAAGCTGACAGAACTAAAGGGAAAAATAATAAAAGGTACATCATAATTGAAGATTTTTACACCCTCTTTTCAGTAAGTGATAGAACAAATAAACCACATATCAGTAAATATATAAACATTTGAACAATATTCTTAATCTATTTGATCTAAGTGACATTTATAATACACTGTAACTAACCACTGCAGGATACATTATTTTTCAAGAGCTCATATAATATTCATCAAGAGAGATTGTACACTGGGCCATGAAATAAGTGTCAATTAAATTATATCAATTATGTGTTCAACTATACTAATTAAGCATCAATAATAAAAATTCTCCAAAATCTGGAATTAACTAACACATGCTTCTAAATAACCAACAGGTCAAAGAAAAAAATAAAGAAAATTTAGAAAATGTTTTACCAGATGATAATAAAAACACATCTCAAAATTTACGGGAACAACTTAAGAATTGCTTAGAAGAGGTTTATTACATTAAAATGCTTATATTAGATAAAAGAAAAGTCATAAAATTAACTATCTAAGCTTCCACCTTAAGATGCTACAGAAAAATTCAATTTAAACCCAAAGTAAGTAGAAGAAAGAAAACAACAAAGATAAGAATGCAAATCAATGAAACAGGACAAAAAGAAAATCAACAGCGCAAAATTGATTATCTAAAAAGGTTAACAATCCTCTAGTCAGATTCTTCAAGGAAAGAGTCTTCATTCACTATTGGGAATGAAAGAGGGGATATCACTAAAATATTCCACAGACATAATTTTTTTAAGTTATTGTTTTAGTGACCCCTCTAGAATTTACAATATACAAAATATACAAATTACAAAATATCATAACAAAATTAACTTCAGATTTATGTTAACTCCAGTAAGATCTAGAAACATTATTTCCATATAGCTCCCTGTCCTTCCTCCTTTTTAAGATATTTTTAAACATATTGCATAGATATGTGAGTGTAATATATACATTATTAACATGTTAACATATATGTTACACACATTGCATATATGTGCTATATGTGTTACAAACCCAAGAATAGTTATAATTATTGTTTTATATAATTTTATATGTTTAGAGACACTAGGAGAATAAAGGAGATCACAAATATATATGTATAATAAATGAAGCAAGAAAAATAAATAAGCATTTATACTTATCATCACCTATATAATTATCCTTATCAAAACTTTGTTTTTTTTACGTGGATTTGAATTACTGTCTGATGTCACTTCCTTGAAGCCTGAAGAACTTCCTTCATCATGTATTTATTTTAGGGCAGGTCTGCTAACAACAAATTCTCTTATTTTTTGTTTTCTGGGAATATCTTTATTTCACCTATGAAAGATATTTGCTGGACATAGGATTCTTGGTTGACAGGGTTTTATTTGTTTGTTTGTTTTCAACATTTTGAATATGTTGTCTCACTCCCTTTTGGCTCCTATTGTTTCTGACAAGAAGTCAGCTGTTAATCTTATTGCCATTTCCTTGTATGCCATGAACCACTTTTCCTTTGTTGCTTTTAAGATTTTCTCTTTGTTTTTAGTTTTCAACAATTTGGCTATGAGGTATCTATGTGTGTATTTCCTTGAGTTCATCTTTGCTGGAGCTTGTTAAGCTTGTTGAACATGTAGATTAGTTTTTTTTGTTTGTTTTTTTGTTTTGTTTTGTTTTGTTATCAAATTCAGGAGGCTTTCAAACATTATTTTTCTTTTTTCTTTTTTTTTTCCTGTAAGAGGGACCTTGAGGAGGGTGATTAGGACAGCCTATCCAACAAGCAGTAGCATCAGTTCACTATGCAGACTCTATTTACCTCTGTTATGAGACAGATGCAGATGTTGTATGAAATGTTCTCCTAAACTCTGCAGCAGCCAAGATTTTAGATGGTAGGACTTGTTTATATCCAGACCCTCACTTTAGGAACTGGTCAAGAATTAGTTACTGAGGATGCTTAGAAAGATGAGAACTGAAGTTACAGTTTCTTCTGCAGCTTAGAAGCAGAGATGATGGGCAGAAGCTTTTTTAGTTTAACGGGCTTCTGTTTCTCCAGCCATGCACATATAACAAAAAAGAAAGGGTAGACATTCATTTGGGGTGCCTGTGTATGATTCAAAAAGAACTTGTTCCTTATAAAATTTATTGCTGAATGACTCATTATAGGATGATGATGAAAATAAGCCTTCATTTTTTTTAATTTAATTTTTTTATACAGCAGGTTCTTATTAGTTATATATTTTATACATATTAGTGGATATATATCAATCCTAATCTCTCAGTTCATCCCACCACCACCAACACCACCACCCCCTGCTTTACCCCTTGGTGTCCATATGTTTGTTCTCTACATCTGTGTCTATTTTTGCCTTGCAAACCGGTTCATCTGTACCATTTTTCTAGGTTCCACATACATTTGTTTTTCTCCTTCTGACTTACTTTACTCTGTATGACAGTCTCTAGGTCCATCCACGTCTCTACAAATGACCCAATTTCGTTCCTTTCTATGGCTGAGTAATATTCCATTGTATATATGTACCACATCTTCTTTATCTATTTGTCTGTCAATGGGCATTTAGGTTGCTTCCATGACCTGGCTATTGTAAGTAGTGCTGCAATGGGGTGCATGTGTCTTTTTGAATTATGGTTTTCTTTGGGTATATGCCCAGGAATGGGATTGCTGGATCATATGGTAATTATAGTTTTAGTTTTTTAAGGAACATCCATAAAGTTCTCCATAGTGGCTGTATCAATTTACATTCCCACCAGCAGTGCAAGAGGGTTCCCTTATCTCCACACCCTCTCCAACATTTGTTGTTTGCAGATTTTCTGTTGATGCCCATTCTAACCAGTGTGAGGTGATACCTCATTGTAGTTTTGATTTGCATTCCTCTAATAGTGATGTTGAGCAGATTTTCATGTGCATCTTGGCCATCTGTATGTCTTCTTTGAAAAAATATCTATTTAGGTCTTCTGCCCATTTTTTAATTGGGTTGTTTGTTTTTTTAACTTTGAGCTGCATGAGCTGTTTATATATTTTGGAGATTAATACTTTGCCCGTTGATTCATTTGCAAATATCTTCTCCCATTCTGAGGGTTGTCTTTTCAGCTTGTTTATAGTTTCCTTTGCTGTACAAAAGCTTTTAAGTTTCATTAGGTCCCATTTGTTTATTTTTGTTTTTACTTCCATTACTCTAGGAGGTGGGTCAAAAAAGAACTTACTGTGATTTATGTCAAAGAGTGTTCTTCCTATATTTTCCTCTAAGAGTTTTATAGTGTCTGGTCTTACATTTAGGTCTTTAATCCATTTTGAGTTTATTTTTGTATATGGTGTTAGGGAGTGTTCTAATTTCATTCTTTTACATGTAGCTGTCCAGTTTTCCCAGCACCACTTATTGAAGAGGTTGTCTTTTCTCCATTGTATATCCTTGCCTCCTTTGTCAAGATTAGTTGACCATAGGTGTGTGGGTTTATCTCTGGGCTTTCTATCCTGTCCTAGTGATCTATATTTCTGGTTTTGTGCCAGTACCATATTGTCGCGATTACTGTAGCTTTGTAGTATAGTCTGAAGTTATGGAGTCTGATTCCTCCAGCTCCGTTTTTTCCCTCAAGATTGCTTTGGCTATTTGGGGTCTTTTGTGTCTCCATACAAATTTTAAGATTTTTTGTTCTAGTTCTGTGAAAAATGCCATTGGTAATCTGATAGGGATTGCATTGAATCTGTAGATTCCTTTGGGTAGAATAGTCATGTTCACAATATTGATTCTTCCAATCCAAGAACATGGTATATCTCTCCATCTGTCTGTGTCATCTTTGATTTCTTTCATCAGTGTCTTATAGTTTTCTGAGTACAGGTCTTTTACCTCTTTAGGTAGGTTTATTCCTAGGTATTTTATTCTTTTTGTTGCAATGGTAAATGGGATTGTTTCCTTAATTTCTCTTTCTGAGCTTTCATTGTTAGTGTATAGAAATGCAAGAGATTTCTGTGCATTAATTTTGTATCCTGCAACTTTACCAAATTCATTGATTAGCTCTAGTACTTTTCTGATGGCATCTTTATGATTATCTATGTATAGTATCATGTCATCTGCAAACTGTGACAGTTTTACTTCTTCTTTTCCAATTTGTATTCCTTTTATTTCCTTTTATTCTCTGATTGCCATGGCTAGGACTTCCAAAACTATGTTGAATAATAGTGGTGAGAGTGGACATCCTTGTCTTGTTCCTGATCTTAGAGGAAATGCTTTCAGTTTTTCACCATTGAGAATGATGTTTGCTGTGGGTTTGTTGTATATGGCCTTTAGTATGTTGAGGTAGGTTCCCTCTATGCCCACTTTCTGGAGAGTTTTTATCATAAATGGGTGTTGAATTTTGTCAAAAGCTTTTTCTGCATCTATTGAGATGATCATATGGTTTTTATTCTTCAGTTTGTTAATATGGTAATCACATTGATCGATTTGCATATATTGAAGAATCCTTGCATCCCTGGGATAAACCCCACTTGATCGTGGTGTATGATCCTTTTAATGTGTTTTTGGATTCTGTTTGCTAGTATTTTGTTGAGGATTTTTGCATCTATCTTCATCAGTGATATTGGTCTGTAATTTTCTTTTTTTGTAGTACCTTTGTCTGATATTGTTATCAGCATGATGGTGGCCTCATAGAATGAGTTTGGGAGTGTTCCTTCCTCTGCAGTTGTTTGGAAGAGTTTGAGAAGGATGGGTGTTAGCTCTTCTCTAAATGTTTGAGAGAATTCACCTGTGAAGCCATCTGGTCCTGGACTTTTGTTTGTTGGAAGAATTTAATCACAGTTTCAATTTCAGTGCTTGTGACTGGTCTGTTCATATTTTCTGTAGAAGTGAATTCCACCATTCTGTCTTCCAGGTCATTTATCCATTATTCTGCCTCAGTTATTCTGCTATTGGTTCTTTCTAGTGTATTTTTCATTTTAGTTACTGTACTGTTCATCTTTGTTTGTTTGTTCTGTAATTCTTCTCTGTGTCTGTTCTTTAATTCTTCTAGGTCTTTATTAAACATTTCTTGCATCTTCTCAATCTTTGCCACCATTCTTTTTCTGAGGTCCTGGATCATCTTCACTATCATTATTCTGAATTCTTTTTCTGGAAGATTGTCTATCTCCACTTCATTTAATTGTTTTTCTGGGGTTTTATCTTGTTCCTTCATCTAGTACATAGTCTTCTACATTTCATTTTGTCTATCTTTCTGTGAATGTGGTTTTCGTTCCACAGGCTGCAGGATTGTAGTTCTTCTTGCTTCTGCTGTCTGCCCTCTGGTGGATGAGGCTACCTAAGAGGCTTGCCAAGCATTATTTTTCTAAAATTTTTTATGTCTCCTTTTTTTTCTCTTCTGGTACTTCTTTGTGTATGTGTTTGTACACTTAATGGTGTACTATATTTCTGTGAGGCTCTGTTCATTTCTCTTCATTCTGTTTTGTTTCTGTTTTTCAGACTGTATAATCTCTATTGATCTACAAGTTCATTGATTCTTTTACCAACTCAAATCTACTGTTGAACCCCTCTAGTGAATTTTTCATTTCGCTTATTGTACTTTTCAACTTTATAATTCCATTTGTTTTATTTTGTTTTTAGTTACCTTTACTTTAGAACATTTTAAGATTTACAGAGAAATTGTAAAGACAGTGAGTTCCTACACTCTGTTTCCTCTCTATTAACACCAGACTTTAGTAAGTACATTTGTTACTAACAATGAACCAATGTTGATATGAATCACACTTTCCTGATTCTTTTTATGTCTCACTTTTTAATTTTTTTGCTGAAACTGAACATTTTATTTAATGTATGTAACAACTCCAGATACTGATCCTGTCCTTCTGGGGCTGGTTATTTTCCCTACAGTGTCTATTTTCCCTACAGTGTTCAGCCTATGATGTCCTTACTCAGAATTCTCCCCCTTACTTAATCTTTAACTATCTAGAGGTCACCTCAGGTCAACATAAGTCATTCATTGGTCAAAGTTTATGCTTAGGCTCCCTCAGCCAGTTATATTTTCACTCTTTACCATTGGATGCATGTGTCATGGACACTGCTGTCATAGTTCAGGGAGTTCATTGACTATGCCTTCTGTTCATCCAGAAGCTAATAGCTCAGAGGTGCTCTCTCTGGTCATTTCTGAGAGAGTACAGCCTTGAGCATGCATCCAATATTCTAGGCTACCATGGATGAGTGCGATTTACTTTTAAGCCTGAATTTCTAATGTCCCTGGGTCAGAGTAGCCTATTGTTGCTCCTGAGTTAAAGTAGCTGCTTGTTTACACAGCAGTTGGTCAGTGGTTGCACTGAAGTCCCTTGATCCAGTTAGGCTTCTACCCTTTGCAGATCTGTGGATCTGCAGATCTGGAAAATACTTTCAAGTATGCTCATATCCTTCAGTGATTTGTCCTATAAGGGTGCAGCCTAGCATATGCACATAGGCTTCCTGACCAGAGTTAACTGTGATCCCAAGAGAGCTCTTCTTGGTTATTTCTCTTCCATTTCTGGCTGCACTGTGATTTTTCTTGTTTCACGGAGCTAGAAGACTCCTCTTAATCGCTCTTCACCACATTCTCCATTGTCTTTGACAACAATTGCCCCTAGACAAATGCCCCTAGTTAGTCCTCTCAGGTGGAGCTCTGGAGCTTGCCATCTTTAGAGTCTACCTCTCCTCCCTGGGCAGGACCTCAGGGTCACTGCACCACAGCTAGTAGGGGACAGTAGCCTAATTCTCCTGGAGTGACACCTCTACAGACACTGGAGAGGGGAATACTAGCTTCTGATCTTCTAGGCTTCACAGACTCTCTGGCCTACAAGCATGCTGTGGTGGGGGATATGGGGCAGGGGGACATCATGCCCCAATAACTGATTGGCATGCTGAAACTGGCATAGACATTCTGCTCTAAGAGCTAAGTAAGGAAAGGGAGCCCAGTTCTCTGGGCTATGCCTACCCAGAATAGGACTTCTGCAACACAGAGCTGGGAGGCAGAGGGGAAGAATGGGAAACACTGGTGCCCTGCTCCTCTCAGGGTAAAACCAAAGCCACAGGCTGAACTATGAAGAAGGCTTCCATAACATAGAGGTGGGGGAAGGGAGGTTAGGAGCAGCTCAGGGCTCAAATGCACTAGACTCTTGTTCTTACTGAGATATAGCAGATTTTCCTGGATAATATTTCTCTGTTTACTACATGTTCTTAGATCAATTTCCAGACATTTTAAACATTTTTTAAAAGTAATTTTCACCAGTTAAATAGTTACTTGACTGAGAAAAAGTTGGCCAGAGCCATTTTAGAAGTACTGTCTGTACAGATGTAAAATTTTAATATTGTAGTAGTATGAGTAATTTTATGCCCATAAATTAGTCAACTTAGATGAAATGGATAAACTCCTTGAAAATCACAACTGATGAAGAAAATTATGAGAAGAAACAAATAATCCTATGGGTATATTTATATCTGTAAATATATATCTGTATAAATACATATATTTCCTTTAGATGTTATAGCTGTTATATCTAAATTAAGCATTATTTAGATATTATAATTGATATAGGGTGCTGCGGCTTACAACAGATATTAGAATCCCCTTTGATAAATTTGGGGGGTGGGTGAAAAGCACACAATATCATCCATTTAGATGGATGTTTCATTTAGTTCTTAGTGAAGTAATTTTGCTATAGGCCACAGAGTTGGAAAGATTTTTAAAAATATAAAGTATTATTTCTAAAATCATTTAAAGACTTAGTTAACCTTTTTATTCAGAAATATAACAATAAATTACATTTAAGAGAAATTATAGACATATTTTATAAATACAAAATCATTTGAAAACCAAAGCAACAATTTATCATTTTGTTCTATTCGTCCAAATAGATTTGAAGAGTGGTTCTAAGAGAACCATGTCCCGTGTTTTGGCTGTTTTACCACTACCCTTGAGCACACCTTGAGACCACTACTTTCAGATGTGCCTAATGCCTAAAATTAGTTGTGAGGTATAAGTTTACTTCTGTGTTGTCATAAGGTTTCTGAAGGCCTCACTAGATATGAAGGTGTGGAGGGATGTGTAAAAATGATCATATTCTAAGAAATGACTGAGATAACACGTGTGCAATTTATTATAAATTGCTTATTTTGTAGACATTTCTACTCAGGAAAAATGAAGTAGAGAATTGCTACAAATTTCCCTGCAAAATGTACTTGAAGGTTCCAAATACTCCTGTCTAAATGATTTAAATGATGATGCTAAAGTGGTATTGAACTCAGATATCTGTAAATTGCCTTCGTTACCTAACACACTTTGAGTGAGGAGATACCACCTGAGAAGAATTAACTGAGGAGGGGATCCTATAGATACCTAACAGCTGCTCCTTCCAAGACTGGGAAATGGCACCATTAAGGATGATAAATGACAAAGTTGAAGGACAAGAGGTGAAATTGGCAGGTTATCCTGGAATACGGTAATGAAATGTAATAGCACTTGGATTGGCTTCAGTAATTCCTTGTGCAGAAATGTCTCATGCATCTGGTGTCAAATTATTGAGTTCCATCTCCAAGAAGGAGTGATATTGGAAATTTACCTAACTCTTATTGGCAGGGGACTTAATAAGAGCCTAAATGAACTTATGAAATTTTTCCCAATACCACCATTATTTGGAATCTTTTGTAAACTTTAATAAAAGCCCTTTTTTTTTCACAAACAAACTTCTGTCAAAGACTCCCCATACCATTATAATTGAATTTTTTATCCATTATTCCAGTCTACTGAGCTCTGTTGAAAGCCTGCTTTTATGATCCAATAGATAACTCCTTATTTCAGCTTTATGTCATCTCAAGATATGATCAGAATATCATTAGGCATACTGTGACCCAGTTTCCTTATCTATAAAATGGGGATTATAATAATATCTAATCCAAAGGCTTCTTCTGAGTCTTGAGTGAATTAATGCATGAAAAGTTTACAGTAAACTCTCAACATTTAAAATATTATTATTACTATTATTCAATACATTGATTTAAGATAATGACAAACTCAAGACCAAACTCCACACACCACTACACGTGCTGCTATTGGGTTGGCCCAATTGTTTCTCGGAAACAATAATCTAATAATCAAAATTACTTGAGTTTACTTGTTTTGCCAGTGACAAATCCATTTGATTGGACCAGCCCTCACTCCATCTCCTTCTTCTCACAGGAATAAAATGATGAGTTCCTGTCACATGTGTTGCTCAAGTCAAGGTACACCATGTAGTCTTTTGATATAAGTAAACAACTCCATTCCAAACAGGAAACAAATTTCCATCGGACATGACTTTTCCTCTGTGAATATCTGGCATGCTAGGGACCATCACTGTCTTTCATAAATGTTTTGATGCTCTTCATGAACTCATTCTTTCTTTCTTTTGGTTTGTTGAGTACTTTCTATGAGCTGGGTAATGACCTCTATATTAGAGATAAAGAAATAGATGTAAGTTATTGTTTGGGATTTCTTAAAGTCTGAGGAAATATGGGTCATCGTTACAATTTTATGGGGAAATTATGACAGGGGCCATGAAGGTCCAAATGTGGGTTTTATACAACATTTCCTTTAGGATGTGACACTTGAGCTGTCTTGAAGACAAGTGAATGTGAGGGCATCCTAAGAAGAGGCGTGTGTGAAGGGATAAGAGGTGTGTGAAAGAGGAAACTGTCAAGATAAGGGAAATAGTGTGACCTGAGGGTTGTCTGGGAAATTGTAGGAAATGATGCTGGAGAGGTAGGCAAGATTGACTGATATAAATTAATGAGAGAACAATACTGCATAGTACATGATTTAGTGCTAGATTACTTTTTAAAGACTGTGGACACCAAGGGGGAAAGGGGGGGGTGGGATGAACTGGGATATTGGGTTTGACATATATATACTACTATGTATAAAATAGATAACTAATGAGAACCTGCTGTATAGCACAGGGAACTCTACTCAATGCTCTGTGGTGACCTAAATGGGAAGGAAATCCAAAAAAGAGGGGATATATGTATATGTATAGCTGATTCACTTCATTGTAAAGCAGAAACTAACACAACATTGGAAAGCAACTATGCCCCAATTTAAAAAAAAAAGTTGCAGGCAGGAGATGGCTCAAGGATGAGGAAAGGTTATGTCAGAGGCTGGCTGGGATATGACTGTACTCCAAAATCTGTGACTCTTAACCCTCTAAATATGCCTCCTCCCTGGAAAAAGGTCACAAAGAAGTCACCATGCTCCAACATCAGTGCAGGTCATGAGGACCATGGCAGCCCCAGAGACTCGGAAACTCTCACCCAACACCATTGTGGGCAGTGGGATGATGACTTTTCCTGCCCCTCCAGGAAGCCTTTAGTGAAGGCAGCCTGGTATGAAGATAGCTCACTCTTTCTCCTGCAAAGGAAAAGACTAGCTGTAGTTTCCATCTGAACTGCCTTTCTTGTACATGTGAGTGCTATTTTTCTCCACACAATGGGAAAGAGAAGAAACTTGTCTGAAGAATAACTGACACTAGAATTGTTATCCAATTTCAACCATATATTCTTGCTCCTGCCTCACTTCCGGCTCACAAAAATTGATGTTCGAACCTCAGAGTCTTTTTAAGCTATCAGAATAGTGCAAATAAAATTTCTATGCCGTCCACAGGAATTTTAATTCAATAAATTTCCTTGGAAAAAGCCAATACAGGATATGACATTTTCCTTGAGTTGGAACCTAAGACTTCAATGAGTGAGAATATATTAAAGGTCAAATAGTGTCACGAGCCACTCTGACCAATTCTTGCTGACTTAATCCCAAACTGATTAAAGAACCCCAGGAAGTGTCTTACTTCTTAAAATTGTTGTTGTCACGAAATCTTAATGGTCCTTTCAAATGAAAATGTACCTTGCAGGCCTAGTAACTGACCTATTTGATTCCAACATAGATCATAATAATTTGACAGTGTCACTTATTTTAGAGTCTGATTGCCTTCTTTGCCTCCGGGTGCTAGAGAAAAAGGGATTTTGTGACTGAAAGGGTTAAGTGGATTTTATTATAATGTGTTCCTATTACATTTCCCTCCCTTCAGCTCTTTCACAAAATGTTAATCTAATTGTGATACTATCACTTTGATGACAATATGACAAGACAGACAAATTTGATTTTATTCTCCACAGAGCAAAGCATATGCTGCTTGGGAGGCTTTGACAGAGAGAAGGACATAAAACAAATGGAGTTCATGAATATACAATTTTTATTGTACACAGTAGTGACATCCAAACTTCAGAGACTAGGTGGGTGAGACTGAGGCTTTCCTATTGAGATTAATGGGTATGTAAAAAGGTGCCAATGGAGAGTACTACAGTTTATGTTAAAAAAGTCGATGTGGATAAGAATAATTTTCTTCTCAAGACGAATGATACTCTTAATGGCTGTGAGACATTCGTGCCCAGTAGCAGTTCCTACAAAGTAATTTTTGTTGTTATTGTAAATTATATAATCTTAACTGCAATTATAGTCCTGTTTAGGTAAAGGTCAAGTTAGTGCTGGAGATGGTTATAAAGCAAAAAGGAAATTGGTATATGGATTCCCTTGTTGATAGCTTATGAATGATTTCAAGTGAGATGATTTTTGGTAACTCTATTTCTCGTTTAATGTAATATAGCAAGTAGAGACAGCACACATTAACAAAACACAAATTAGATTTCTCTAAGTAAACATGTATCTTCTAAAGGAGTGAGGCTGTTGGAGAAAGGACAGTTTGAAGGTTAAAGACACCGTGCAAACAGGGGAGGCGCATTTTCAAGAAAATCAGAAGAATGAGAAGTATTGAGAAATTCTCATTGTTAGGTTTAAATCTCTATTTTTAAAATTTGGCTTACTGAAACATGAAATCCAACATGGTTCCTGGTCTTTGCTTTGAAAATGTTACTAGGATATTAAATGAGATTTAACCCACCTTGTCTTAACCCAGGATGAAAATGATTGTCTTGAATATCCTGGTTGCTAAAGCAGTAGTTTGAATCTTCATAGGATAATGAGTTCAGAGTGATTGATACAGACCAAAATTGAATCTCAAAGTTTATTCTTTATTTTACAGAGAGGAATAAATGCCCAGATAATAATATGACATGCAAAAGCAGTTTGTCAAACTTCAAGGTTTTTTTTTTAAAGATTATAATACATTTCCTAAAATTAAAGACTGGGAAAAATGTACTTAGAATTAACTGAAATAATATGTCTCAAGAAGTATAAACCTTTATGGTTCAAATACCTAGTTTCCTTCCACTTGAGCTTCTATATGATTCTGATCAACAGGAAAACTTTCACAGAATATAATGTTAAGTGAAAAGAGTTAGATCAACCTTGATATTGAAGGTCTTTTAAGATCATGTAGTAAACAATAGTTTCCCTGTTAAGAGACATATCCTGTTGGCCAACCTAGCATCTTTTTGGGAAAATGTCTCTCCTTGTATCAGGTAGGGCTGCTTCTACTCCCAGGCTCTGAAAGTGGGTTTATGACTCAGGCCTGCCCCATCCATGCTCTCCTGAAATCTCCTGAAATTTGGAGCTCTTATGAAAGAAGTACGCTTTTTTCTTCCCTAGCAGTCGGTCTGAATGTGGCTAGTGGGGCTCTTTCCCACCATGTTAGGAAATCTGCCCGAGAGTAACCCCTAAACAGGAGATAGCAAATCCAGAGGAAGAAAGAGTGCTTGTGGGTCCGTATGTGCTAGACTCAGCCATAGTTACACAACATTGAACATCTTCATGGCCTGAGCCATCACATTTACTTCTTGGCTAAACAAGATGGAGCTCCATTTTCTGTCCTTTATAAATGAAAGTATTCTAAAGAGTTCTTTAAAGACCATTTTTGCTAACTCTCCTATAATATCCCTAATGTCTAAGTGGAAAAAAATAATAAATAAATTACTAGGATAGAAATGAGAAGAGCAGAGTCTGTGAATAGCTTTGTCATTAACGTGTTCTGTCCTTAGTAGGAAATTCATGTATCATTGCTGTCTAGCTCTTTTCGCGAATGAACCTTTTATTATTTCTTCTGTGTACCCAGTGTTGTGTAAGATTGTATCTACTGAACCAGCCAATAATAACTAAGTCATTTTTCTATTTTCAGATAATTGAATATGCTCACATTTGATAATCAGAGTTCTAGGTTAGTGGAGATGCTAGTTTAAATATTCTTAATTGTAAATTCCAGCCAAAAGAAAATTTGACCTGGGTCGACTCAAAATGAAACAGGTACTTATACAATTTACATTAGGATTTTAAAAATACTGAAATTGTCTCATGGGCCCCCTTTACTGTCTTCCAGGACACTTTTGGAAAACACAGTCTTAAACTGTGTCACTTCTGGATTTGATTACATTTTCAGAGTCCTTTTCAGGTTAGAACATGGAGTTCAGCTGTGTTGTTGGAATATCTTGGGTACAAACCAAACAAAGAAAGGTAATTATAAATGCTGTTTTATTTCTATTTTAATCTGACATATGTCAACATCAATAAAAAAGAATGTTTTTAGTGTTATGTAAAAACTTCCTTGGAGCTATTCCAGGCCACTTAGAGGCAAGGTAGTCTAGACTAGTGATTGAGAAAGTAAATTCTGGACCAAGGCTGGGTTTAAATCTTGACTCTTGTCACTTACTAGACATGTGATCTTGGGCAAGATACTTGATGTATTTGTTCTCATTCTTCTTGTCTAAATTGGACAGCAGAATAGCATTATTGTGAGGAATCAATGACTGAATATATACAAAATGCTTAGAAAAGTACTTGACACTTACTATGCGCTTTCCACTTAACTTATTATTATTACTTTCCCCATCTGTATTTCAAGTCTCTCCACTCTCCCGTCCACCGCCAAATCAATAACTTCTTTTTCTGTATGTTCTCCTGGATCCTGTTATAAGTTATGGCTACAACAAAAACACTCAAAAGCAATAGAAAGATTCTCAAACAGGAAAGGGACAAATAAAAAACCGGTTGTTCTCACCTTGGATGTCCTGAAGAATCACCTAGGGAACATTAAAACATTCCAATGCCCAGTCAGGACCCCAAAACTGATAAAATCAGATCTCTAGGGGGGTGAAGCTCAGGCATCAAGAGTTTATAAAGTTCTTCAAAGCTTTAAGGAAATTATCCTCACCTGGGATAGTTTTTAAATAATATTGATACTGGGACTCTGCTTCTAGAAATCCTGACTCAATTCATCAGAATGAGACCAGAGACTGATAATCTTAAGATGCTTCTAAATGAATAAAATCTGCAGTCAGGACTGAGAACCATTAGGGCATGATGTTAATTACTAGAGGGAAAAAACCCAGTAAGAACAGTTCTCAGAACGGGAGGAAATGAGGTTCCCAACTGATTTGCAAGGTACAACTCAGGCAAGGGGTAGTATATGAAACTGAGTTAAGTGGAACTAGGGTGCATGACCAGAACAGGATTATTATTTTTTTTTTTTGCAGTATGCGGGCCTCTCACTGTTGTGGCCTCTCTCGTTGCGGAGCACAGGCTCCGGACGCGCAGGCTCAGTGGCCATGGCTCACGGGCCCAGCCGCTCCGCGGCACGTGAGATCCTCCCGGACCAGGGCACGAACCCGTGTCCCCTGCATCGGCAGGCGGACTCTCAACCACTGCGCCAGCAGGGAAGCCCCAGAACAGGATTTGAAATAGAAAAAGAGATGCAAGTGGAAGACTAACCTTTACAGTAGTTGGAGACATCTGACTAGGAGAGGAAGAATAGGTGTAATCAGCGGGAGAGTAAGATGAACGGTATGGCTAGAGCAGAAGTAGAAAATGACTTGAGATAAGGCTGAAAAAATAGGCAGAGTTCGGGGAGGTGAAAGCTTGTCAGCCATGTTATGGATTTGAGCTGCATCATCAGAATACAGAGATCCATTAATGATGAGAGAATTATAACCACCCTTTCTGCCAGGTACCCCCAAACCCCTTACCTGGCTTTAATAGTCTCCTCAGCCCTTCCCACCATCTTATCTACTATAAATTCAATACGTTGAGCCATATGAAATAACTGACATTAACCCAGTTTTTGACTTACAAAAATAGCAATTTTTAATACTTGTTTAGTTTTATTTCTCTCCTGCTGGAATGTACGCTTCATGAAGGCAGGATTTTTTGTTTCTTCTCTTCACTATTAGAGTTTAGAACAGTAGCTCGCACATAAAAAGTACTCAATAAATGTTTGCTGGATGGATAAATAAATTCTATTGAAAGTACTTACTAAGGATTAGAGAAAACCAATGAAAAAGATCTATATATATTTTTTTAAACTGGTGGAATGTTTGGATTTAAAAGATAAAGAAAAACATATCTGTACATATTCAGGCAAGAAAAAATAGAATAACACTTAAAACATGTTTCCTGCAAAATTCTCCTTGGTATCCAATTTGTCCTTGCACTAAATTAACCAAAAATGCTTGGAACACACTTCCCCAAAGTTTGATGGAAGGAAATACCGCCAAAGAATTCTACATCCTGTTCATTTTTCACTTACATGCAAAAGCAATAGAAAGATTCTCAAACAGGAAAGGGACAAATAAAAACATACCGTTCTCAAATTTTTCTGGAAAAAACGATCTCTCAAAGGAAAACTGTGAGAGACTGAGGAATAAGTCATACAAAGGAACTTAAAAATGGGGAAGAGTTAGTTTAAAAAAATAGTGCTGAGCAATAGAACTATAAAATGTGTAATAACCAGTGCCAGTGCAGAGCATATCTACTTGGGGTTCCATTCATATCAGTCATAAAACAACGCAAATGTCAAAGTAATTCCTGAAGAATACATAGGTTATAAAATTAATGATTAAAATCCTTGTCTAAAATTCCAAATTAAAGCAACAAAAACTTGAAGAGATAAAGAAGGAAGATTAAACAGCATTATTTATAATGATAGAGAAATACAGATATGTATCTTAATTTCTGCATCTAAGTCTAATGTTGTAAAACAATTTCATCTTAAAAAGAACAATATTTGGGGATATAGAGGTAAGTTCATTGACTTAATTTACATTCTTAAAAACTTCTATTGTATTTTACCTCACTTGAGATACACAAAAATGGCTAATAAATGATATTACCCTCTCATGTCTCTACCAATGCTGATGGGATACTAGTTATGTCATCCCTGACTACCTGTTTTATTTATTTTTTGAAGGAAACTACAACCTGTCATGAATGCAAGCGTGTTCATGCTAATTCAACTCATCAGTAGATTTTTATGGAATAAGATTGTTAATTTTCTTTAAACTAGAGTCTGTGTGTCCTCCTCCAATTAACTGGCGGGCAATGTGTGGATCCCTACCCCACACTAAGTGGGGCACTGGCAGAAAATTCCTGTAACTGATCACAACTTCCAAAGCACAGCAGGAGGGATGTGGCTTTCTTCTGAATGAATGCCAAGGCTGACCTCTCTCCTTTTCCCCTCTCTCTGGGACTCAAGTCATTCTCATTAACCAAAACTTCGTGAAAAATTATCTCTCTTGTGTATTTGCATATTTTAAAGTATTCATCAATATCCTGTGCGGTGACGCCTTTGTAACGCAGTTGTGACAGAGCTTGAAAAATACCAGTTCAATCAATCAATATGTAGTAGAATTATAAAACAATGCTTTCCCATGCTATTTTCATCCCTTTGTTCCTTTAGTGTTCCCTTCTTTTGCAATAATCATTTTTCCATATGTATGTCCTTATTTGCCAAAAAAGTGTAGTATGTGCAGATTAAAAGTGAGAGCAATCCACTGTGGATGGACTTCACTAAAAGCTTCCAAAACAGTATATTTGACAACACAGGATATCAACAACCTATTCCATTTCCTGTAGGTTGCTATTATATTTCAATTATAGGATAAATGTCTTACAGTTGCGTATATCAGGATTATATGTTTCTGACTCATTTACTGGTTTTAAACTCCTTTAAGACCATATCTTTTTTCTTTTTTCCTTTTTCTTTTTTTCTGTATCCCTTCTCTTTTCTACATAGTGCCAGGTAGAGAAATTCAAGCAGTTTTAAGGCAGGAAAAAGTTTTCCTCCAATTTTATTTTTCTTCCTGAATATCTCTCCTCAATCAAACTGCATTTGTCTGCACACTCGCCATATGTAATTGGCCATAAATCCCTGATTGTTTTGTCTTCTAGATAGCTTTTTTAAAAAACTGAAGTCAAATATACATACAGAGAAATGCACAAATCTTAAGTGTATGACTTGATGAATTTTTTATTCTAACTCTACCATCTATCTATCTATCCATCTATCTGTCATCTCCATACCTATATATCTTTATAATCATCACCTCAATCAAGATGTAGAGTATTTTCAGCATCCCAGAAAGTACTCTTATGCCTCTTCCTGGCCAATCTCCAACTCTTTCCCCACCCCATAAGAAACCACTTTAGATTTCATTTTGCCTTTTCTTGAACTCTTTACAAAAAGGATTATAGAATATATATTTTTGTCTTGTCTCTTTCACTCAACATGATGTTTTTGAGCTTGATAGATTTGTAGATATCAGCAGTTCATTCGTTTTTGCATCTATATTCATGAGAGACATTGGTCTGTAATTTATTTTTCTTGAAATAACTTTATTAGGATTTGCGTATTAGGGTTATTTGACCTCATAAAATGAGTTGGGACGTGTTCACTCTTTCTTTTCTATTTTCTAAAAGAATATGTGTAGAGTTGATATAAATTCCTTCTCAAATATGTGATAGGATTCACCAATGAAGCCATCTGAACCTTGAAATTTCTTTGTGAAATGTTTTCAATGATGAAATACAATGTCATTAATAGACATAGGGCAATTTGAATTTTCTATTTCTTCTTGCATCAGTTTTGATTAGTTGTATTTTTAAAGGAATTTGTTTATTTAATCTAAGTTGTCAAATGTATTGATTATTCAAAATATTTAAAATTATTCTTCAAATGTCTATAATATATCCTTCATTCTCAATATTGGTTATTCATCAATTCACTGCTCTTTACAAAGAACCAGTTTCTTTCTTTGTTAGTTTTCTCTTTGTTTATTTCTTACTTCATTGACATCTGCTGTCTTTATTTCCCTGTTCTACATACTTTGAGTTTAATTATTGTTCTTTTTCTAGCATCTTAAGGTGTAAGCTTATATCATTTTTGTTACATTTTTGGTTTTTGGCAGTTTTATAATATAATATTATAATATGTCTAAGTGGTTCTCTTTGTATTATCCTAAAAATTTTGGAAAATTTCAGCTACTTTTCTTTAAAGTTTTTTTCCTGTCCCATCTCTCCTTTGCCTCTGGAATTCAAAATGCATATATGTTAGACTTCTACATATTGTCCCACAGGTAAGTGAGTCTCTGATTTTTATATTTTTTGATACTTCTTTCTCTGTGTTCTTCAGAACAGATAATATGTATTTATCGATCTTTAAATACACTGACTCTTTTGCTGTCTTCATATTGCTGTTATGCCCTTTAGGTGTTTTGATTTGTTTTGTTTTTTATTAAATTTCAGAAGTTACATTTTTCAGATAGATTTTTCCATTTGGTTCTCTTTTTATCATTTCCATGTCTACGTTAAGAATTCCTTTTTTCTTCACTCACTGTAACAATCTTTTCCTTTAAGTCTTGGAATATATTTATAACTCTTTTAACATCTTTGCCTACTAATTCCAATACCTGAGATATCTCAGATTCTATTTCTTGATTGTGGACCATGTTTTCCTGAAAACCTAGAATTTTTTTTTGTATTCTATGTTAGACATTTTAGATAATATGCTGTAGGACTTCTGTATTATGTTAGCTTCTTTTAATTGGTGTTCAGGTTTCCCCTGGAAGACAAATTACTGGCAGCTTTTTGTGAACCTGTCAATCTTGGTTTTATTTTTTTGTTAAGGTGAATTTCTTTTGGTTTTGACTTTAGCCCTCGGGTGAGGCAATATCCTCATTCCTAAAATGTGGCTCTTGGGGGGGCTTCAACCAAATGCATGAGAGGATCGTTAGGTGTCACTTCCCCAGCTGAACTGGACCTCAGATGTCTCCCGGCATTGTACAACCTTGATATCACCATTTGGCTCTCAATCCCACAGCTGTCACTCTCTGTTAGACCTTGCAGAGCCTTTCCCCATTCATATACAGCTTAGCCTGCATCTCAGGGCTCAGGGTGAACTCCCAGTGCAGACTTTAATGACCTTTCTCCAAACTTTGCACAATCTTCTTTTTCTTTCTTTCTTTCTTCCCTTCTGAAACAGTATTTTTTTTTATTGTGGTAAAATATGCCTAAGAGTTCAGTGACATTAAGTACATTCAGTTTAGCACAACTCTCTTTACTCAGATACCCTGTCCTACCAATTCCAACCACTTCAACAGCCTGAAATTCCAGTCTCTCTCTCAGTTCAGGGTGACTCCTGCCCTGTTTGAGCTCTGCCTCCCTCACTAGGAAAGTGTCCCCATTCAGAGAGCTGCGTCCTTTACAAGGCTTGCTTCACCACTTTCCCTTCTCTCCAGTTCTGCCTGCTATTTAATACCTGAAAACCGTTGCATCATATATTTTGTCCAACTTTATACTTGCTTACCTCAGAAAGACAGGTCTGATAGCAGTTACACTAGCATGATCTAAAATAGAAACTTGTAGTTATTCTTTTTTTAGTATAACCACTTTTCTGTATCTACAATGAATATTACATTTATTTTTATTGCATAGCCAACTAATTGGTCTACCAGTATTTAATCTGGTCTCTCTCCACTTTTCTTCCCATTTGGAAGTCAGAGTGATGTTTATCAAATGAATCTGATTTGCCATCCCATTACTTAAAACCTTCAGTGCTTCACGGTTCTTTTAGGGTAAAAGTAAAATTCCTCAAATGGGCTGCATGGTCTTGTCCAAATGCATCTCTTCAACAACCTGTTAAACAAAGATCACCCTTGATCTCTCTCTGCCCCAGCTTTACTAGATCTGCATATCCAGGGCTTGGGCATATTGTATTTCTTCTCCCGAGAACTCTCTATTTTCTTCACAACTCAATTCAAGGATCTTTTAGAAAAGACTCCGCTGATCTCCTTCCCTGACAAGGTCAGATCCTGCTACTATAAGCTTCCTTAACACCACAAACCTCTTCATCACAGCATGTATCATTGTTGCAATATTACATGTATTTCTGTAATTATCTGTCTAATGCTTCTGTCCTCCACTAGACTGCAAACTTTATTTGGGAAGGAAGCTGTATTTTTCTCACTACTATATCCCAGTGCTTGGCCATAGCATGCACAGAATAAATATATGCTGGATGAAAGAACTCCTACAGTTAGGTGCCGGGACTCTTGGAAATATATTTACATGTAGTTAATATAATTTCTGCACATTTATAAAGATAGAATAAGGCAAAATCAATTCAATTCAGGGAATTTAGTAAACACTATATAAACAGATTGTGTATGAAGAAAAAACTCCTTGGCTATGTCTATGCAAAGTCACACTATATAATGAAAATATTAAAAAATCATTTAAACATTTACATATTTGGAAATAACCATATGCAGGCTGCTTTATTTTTCATTCCCCAGCTATCTATACATTTACATTTCCAGTATAATTTCTGAACCGAAAAATCCAAACAGCTGAAATCCACTGGATAATTTTATTGATGAAATAGTTTTATGTTTTCTTTAAAAAATAGGAATTGCCCACTTTAAAGGCTCAAACTCCTAAATGAACACATCTAGCCTAGTTACAACACATAACTTTTTATTTGCTTGATATAAATAAGCAAATTTTATTGATATTATATTATAATTTAAGCTAGATTTAATAATATGGAAAATATATTAAGATGAAACTGACTAAAACACCACATTGATATGATAATACAATATTATAAATAATATTGAATTAGAAGAAATTATAAGCTTCTTGAGACTGTACAGATTCTTTATTATGGTTATCATCTTTATTTTGCCTTAAATATTGCTAGAAATGCAGCTAATCATGGCATAAAATTTTAATTCTAATATTATTTATATCAAGATTTTCTTATCAGTAGTCACTTTTAGATTATTCCAATAAGACTGTAGCCATGGACCTACTATTCATACATGCACATATATAAGTATATGCATATGTGTGTGTGTGTGTGTGTGCTCATGCACTATTGTGCATCCTTTATTTATTTTTTTAACATCTTTATTGGGGTATAATTGCTTTACAATGGTGTGTTAGTTTCTGCTGTATAACAAAGTGAATCAGCTCTACATATACATATATCCCCATATCTCCTCCCTCTTGCATCTCCCTCCCACCCTCCCTATCCCACCCCTCTAGGTGGTCACAAAGCACCGAGCTGATCTCCCTGCGCTATGCGACTGCTTCTTACTATCTATCTATTTTACATTTGGTAGTGTATATAAGTCCATACCAATCTCTCACTTTGTCCCAGCACCGTACGCTAACACGTGTATATATAAAAAAAAAAAAATGGTTGTGCATCCTTTATTAACAAGCACGGGCATACAGTAGAATTTACTGAGTGCGTATTGAGGAAAAGCTTAGTCTTTATTAAGGGTGAACCACACATAAAGCAACCAAGACTTTCTTATAACTAAAATAAGATTTGCAGCCATGTCAAGTTCTCTGCTGTGGCTTTTGAAATGAATGTCCCTTTCAGATTTCTCCTTCACTGAACGAGTTAAAAGACAAACAATTGGGTTTAGATACAGTTGGGAAAGCAAGGAAGAAATTGGGCAGCATTTGAGAATTTTGACTATAGCTTTCTTACTTTAGTTTAGAATCATGCATTAATAATGAGAGATCATCTGTTAAATGGAAAGTAAGAAAGGAGAGGGTCTGTGCACTGAAAAACACATTCTGGAGAAAGTGAGATTCTGAGCACCTTGTGCCTTCAGCCCTTCGGGCTCTAGAAAATATCAGGGATAATTTCCCTGCAGTGCCTGTGAGCAGGACAGCCTTCTGTTTGCCCCATGAGATTCATGCAGTATGCACGTGTGTGCAGAGTCAAGTCCAGTTGATCTCTTCATTAAACAAGATAGAACTTAAGAGAAACAGGAGAAGCCCTGGTTTCTAACCTGTTTTTGCTACATTTAGCTGTGTTAGGTCTTCAAGGTCCAGCTTTCTCTTCTGCAAAACTGGGAGTGAAGGATGGTGGGATAGTTTGATACAGGCAATCTGTATTGAACATTTGATTTCAAAAAGTCACAATTTAGGGACTTCCCTGGTGGTTCAGTGGTTAAGACTCTGCCCTTCCACTTCAGGGGGCACAGGTTCAATCCCTGGTTGAGGAGCTAAGATCCCACATGCCGCAGGGCGTGGCCAAAAAAATGTGACAATTTAATGACTCATGGGCAGTCCCAAAATTGCCTTAGTAAATCACCCAAAGTTTGTATTTTGCCTGTTTTCCCACCTATGTCCATCCAGGACCGTAAAATGCACACAGCAAATATGAGATGCTTCTTGGAAGAATATCACTACTTTGGCTCATGCAAAAAGTAACTAGTGAATTAAAGGATTCAAAAGTACAATTTTTCTCACATAGTCATTGTCAAGATATATTTGTGAAGTGTGTGTGTGTGTGTGTGTGGCAATAGCTCTCAGATTTTGAGATTATGTGAAAATATATAAAACAAAATTAAAAATTAGATTGACATAGATTTTCACACTTTTATTTTTGTTAATTGATGGCATACCTTTCCCCTCCCATCTACACAATCTTAATTTCAGAAAGAAAAGGTGTTTAAATGAATTGATTTGAGATGAGTATTTATTGTCAGAACAAATGAATAAATTTCTTTTTCTTATGTCATAGAAGAGCAATGAAATATTTTCCCTGGTTGGAGTGTTGGAACCAGTATCATACGGAATAAAAAGCAAGTCCCTGCCCACCAGGACTTTCTATTCTACTTTAGTATACACATTTAAAACATTACATAACAAAACTGTAGTATTGAAATAGGTCAGTAATACAGAAGTTGTACAGATAGTATTTGATTAAGGATGAAATGACTAGTACAGATTTAATGACAGGAGATTTCCCTGTGAGTTGGAATAATAGGAAAACTAATTTACTACTAACTTTCCCTTTTGTTGGTGCTGAGGAAAGTAGATTAGACAGTTACATTATAGAAGGTCTTTCTTTTAAGAAATGAGCTGAGATGTACAGAGAAGGGTACTATTATTTCTAACATTTTGATTTTTCAAATACATATAGCATTTTATACTCCACAAACTGCTTCCGTTCTTTTCCATTCATTCAATTATTCAGTCTTTCAGTAATGACTGAGTACATCTGCAGCCCAGACAGACGGTGGTCCATGCTCTCTACAGCTAACTATGGCTTGGGGCCAGACAATGAGGAGGGGTGTCAGACAGTTTCCTGAAAACAAAAATCTCAGGTTACCTGAATCCCAGTAGGGGTTTGGGCAAAGCCTACCAGGGGAAATAAAGTACAGTCTGAGACTTAAAACTGATTATCAGTTAACTAGGTCAAGAGTAGAGAAAAGAGGGTCCCAGAGAGGAAACAGCGTGTGCAAAGGCTTTAAGATGGGTTAAAGCACAGGACACTTCTGAAAAAGGCTAGTATGACTGCAGTGCAGAAAGAAAGAGCTTGAGTCAAATTATACAACGCCTTTAAGGCCATGGATGGAACTTTATGGGGGCAATGAGAAGCTATTCAAAGTTTCAAATAGGGGATGGTTCTGATCAGATTTGCATTTTTAAGGGATCACTGGCTTCAATGAGAGAAATTAATTGGAGATGAAAGTTGATACTAAAAAAAAAATTGAAGGGAATCAACTGAAAAACTATCAGAACTAATTGGAAAGGTTAGTAGATCAGAAAACTAAACTTAATATTTTTCACAGGCATTGCAAGAATCCACAGGTAGGTTAAATGCATTTTTCAGGCTACATAGCCTGTAAGTGGGAAGGCTGGGGACTGAAACTTCTTCTGATTTCAAGCACAGCCCTCATCCAGACTCAAAATTCCTTACCATGTATGTCTCTAAGGCTTGACTTATTTCAAGGAATATTTTATTTCAGTCCGGAAGTTACCTTCTTTAAACGAACTGACTATAAGGAAATCTACAAACTAAAAAGCAGCTATTAATTTTAAATATATTTCTAATTTTTAAAAATGGTTTTTAAATCACCAGAGCCCAGGTGTACAGATAGTATTATATGTACTTGTAAAACAATGGATTAATTAATGATATTGTCCCAGTTATCTCTTCCTAAATAACAAATTGTCCCTAAAACTTAGTGGCTTAAAACAACTATTTTGCCAAATCTCATGATGTTGGGGTCAGGAATTTGAGAGGAGCTCAGCTGGGTGGTTCTTGGTTCCATGCAGCATTGACTGAGGTCATTCAGTGATATTCAGCTGATGGCTTGGCTGCTTTGTAGGGTCCAGGATGACCCTACAGGATGACCCTTGCGCACAGGTCTGACCCCTTGGTGAAGATGGCTGAAGGCTGGGCTCAGTTGAAACTATTACCTGAAATACTTCTCTGTGGTCTATCCAGCCACTTCTCACTCCCTGAGAAGTTCTCGGGTGAGTCAGGCATCTTACGTGACAGCTTTAGGGCTCCTGTAGAGAATGTTCCCTGAGAGAGGAAGTAGAAGTTACCAGTCTTTCACTTGCTCTGAAGATGGCCCTGTGTCACTTCCACCCTGTGAAAGCAATCTCAGAGTCCACCCAGATTCAAGGGCAGGGGGTATAGACCTCGCCTTTCAATAGGAGAAGTCTCAAAGTGTTCATGATCTTCTTAAATCCACCACAGATATGCTTCTTATGTTCAGATGTGATGCAAATTTTAGCAATTTAATTTTGCTTTTAATTTTGTTTTCTTTGTAACTCCTATCTGTGTTTTTAGGCCTAGATAATTCTTTTCCACTTTTACTAAGTTAAGAATTTATGTATATTTTGTTCTAGATTTTCTCAATTTCCTTAAAACATTTTTAATCCAAATAAATTGTATATTGGTGTATGGGACATGGTGAAGCTATAACTTGATTTTTACCTCCAAGTTACTCTCAGACTTCCCAGTACTATCTGTTGAATAACTAATCTCTTTCATACTAAAAAGTACGGAGAATTGGGAATTTTTTGCAAATAACTGAACTTATTTTTAAGTGATAATACCAATGTTTGTGATAACGCAATGAAATGGGAACCCTCATACATTGATGGTGAGAATAAATTTAACAATATATCTGAAGGGTCTTAAAATTTGCACATCTTTTGACATGGTAGTTCTACCTCTAACAGTTTTCCCTAAGAAAATTATCGGAGAAGTGATCAAAGCCTTGATTTACATGAATGTTTTCCATAGCACTCTTTAGACTAGCAAGATATTAGAAACCAGCTAAAATTGCCCCAAAGATTAAATAAATTTTCATATACCCAAACAATAGAATAGTACTCAGCTATGGAAAATAATGTTTTCAAAGAGTTAATGATGATATGGAAATTTTCTTATCGTATAATTTTAAGAAAGAAGGAAATACATATAACATTATCCTAATTTGATGGAAGGAAGATATTTTTAAAAAGAATATGGGCAGATATATACCAAAATGTCAAGAATTAACATATTTAAGCAGTGGAATTGTAGGTATTTTACTTTTCATTTTTTTTATACTATTGTTCTAGTTTCAAAATTGTTTACAGTGAACATGTATTATTTCTATCACCCAAAAGACAGTAACATAAAAGTGAATGGATATGTTATGGAATGACTTTTAAAGTTCTGAGGCTAAGCACAAATACTTTAAAATAATATAGAACTCTTATGAAACATCCCCCCAAAATAGCAGGAATTCAAAGTTAAATATAAAAGTCAAAATTATATAAAACTTCTGGAAGAAAATAAATGAGAAAATCTTTGCAACCCGTGGTAGGTAAATTTATTAGAATATAAGCACAAAGAAATTTAAAAATTGATAAATTGGATTTTATCAAAATTATAAACTTTTCTCTTAGAAAACCACCACTCAGAAAACAAAAGGCAAGCCAAAGACTGGAAGAAAATATTCTCAATACATATGTTTGACAAGGGATTTGTATAGGTCGTATAAAGAATTCTTCAAATAATAAAACTGACCATATCAAGTGTTGGCAAGGATGTGGAACAACTGAATTCTCATATATTACTTGTGGGAAAATAAAATAGTACAACTACTTTAGAAATTGTTGGCAGTTTCCTATTAAGTTAAACACACATCTACTGTGCAAACCAGACATTCCATACCTAGGTATTTACTGAAGACAAATGAAAACATACGTCCACATAAAGACTTCTACACCAATACATATGTCAGCTTTATTCACAATAATCAAAACTGTGAAACCCAAATACCTACTGTACTGGGTTGAATAGTGCCTTCTCCTCCCCAGCAAATTCATGTCAACCTGGAACCTGTAAATGTGATCTTACTTAGAAATATGGTCTCTGCAGATGTTATCAAGTTTATATGAGGTCATACAGGATTAGGGTGAACCTAAATCCAATATGACTGGTGTCTTTATAAAAAGGTGGGAAATCTGGATACACAGACACACAGGGAAGAAAACCTTGTGAAGATGGAGGCAGAAGTTGGAGAGATCAACCTACAATGCCAAGGATCGCTGGCAAAGTCCAGAAGCTAGGAGAAAGGCATGGAGCAGATTTTTCCAGGGAGTCTGTCAGCAACTTGAGTTTGAACTTCTAGCCTCTAGACCTGTGACAGAATAAAATTCTGTTCAAGTCACCCAGTTTTTAGCAATTGTTTAAGGCAGCCCTAGGAAACTCACGCACCCATCCACGGATGAATAGAGAAGCAAAATGTGGCTATCCATATAATGAACTATGGCTCAACAATATAAAGGAACAAATTGCTGATGGATGCAGCAGCATAGACGAATCTCAAAATCATTGAAGGAGCAAGACTCAACGGAGTCTATGCTGTATGACTCCATTTATATAAGATTCTTCAAAACTGCAAACTAGGGCTTCCCTGGTGGTGCAGTGGTTGAGAGTCTGCCTGCCGGTGCAGGGGACGTGGGTTCATCCCCTGGTCCGGGAAGATTCCATGTGCCGCGGGGCGGCTAGGCCCGTGAGCCATGGCCACTGAGCCTGCGCGTCCGGAGCCTGTGCTCCGCAACGGGAGAGGCCACAACAGTGAGAGGCCCGAGTACCGCAAAAAAAAAAAAAAAAAAAAAAAAACTTTAAACGAATCTATAGTGACATTATTATATAGTGGCACACGCCTAGGACTGAGAGTAGGAGGGAGGATGAACTGTGAAGCAGTGGGGGGGAATGTTGAGGGGATAAAGGAAGTAATCTTTTTTTATTGCGCTGGTTTCAGGGGTATAGGTCAAATACCAAAACATACTGAATTGTACACTTTGTGTATACTTTAAGTGAATTGCACACAGGAAGGTACTTTAAAACAGTTTATAATACCTAAATTATACCTCAGTAAAGGTGATAAAAATTTCTATGCGTTCATAATCAACCCAAACCATAGACAATTCGACAAAACCAAAACAAAGCAATTCACTTAGGTGTCCCTTACTCTCCGAAGTTAAGAAAGAAACTTGTCACTACTTTGTTCACCAATATTTTTAAAGTAAATGGTCTTTGGCACATTGGCTGGTGTCAAGCATATTGTCAGCACCTTTAGCTGCCATCAAGTCATAGCATGTTGAAGCCCATCTTTGACCCTTGCCAAGGTGATACATGGCTATGAAAGAATATGAGAGCTGAGAGGAGGTAGAATGATGGCCCTGCTGTGCTGCCAGACCACTCGTGCTCTCAGGAGATGTAGAAATATAATTATTTCAATATTTTCCACTATGATTGCAAAAGTAGCTATTCATTGAAAATCTCTGAAGCATTTTCCGCAAACACTTATGGCACACCATGAGGAATTCCAGTGACCTCCAGAAGCTTGTTAATGAAGCCCCAGCATAAAAGAGCAATCAATGGCCTCAGTCTTTTCCTCAGTTTCCTGCCTGCCACATCTGCCTGTTTCTAAAACCACACTGTAATTTCGAGAAACACATGTGAATTACATTTTACAGGAGGATACACTGTCCAGAAGGTCCCTGGTCAGCATCCCACAGGCGGTGGAGGTCCATAAGACTGCTACAGGGGCAGATGGCAGCTTCTTTGAAATCTAGTGACATATGGTGTACATTCTCAGTGGTGAGGTGTGCTAGTCACCCTGTAGCCGGATTGCCACACCAGGCACATTTCTCCTTGTTTGGGTTCATCTTGCACAGACTGCTGTTCCTGAAGCATCAAGTTCATTATGTTTCATTCTCATTCAGGAATAACACCACAACCTACTAACACTGATTATGCGTTACCTGCCAGGTATCACCATGCTAGTTGATTTCCCATATGTTATCTCCTTTAGTTATTGCAATACACCCAGGAGGTGCTCAGGGATCTATGGTGGCCTCTTTGTACTACTCAGGTCATGTTCAAACTCTTAAGATGAGCATTTAAGGTATTCATGCAATATGTACCTTAGACAACCAACCTGTTTCTTATTATTCCTTATAATGCTGTGTAATTGGGGTAGTTCCTCCATATTTTTGTTCCATGTTTTTTCCTTGACAGAACACCTTCCTTCCTCTTCTCTACCTACCCAGGTTTGTAACTTCTTCATGGCCCACTTCCAGATCACCTGCTCCAGGAAGCCATTCTTCATCAAAGGCCTCTCCCTTTACAAAGTAGTCTTTTCCTCTCATAATTGTCTCTCTGGAGAGTCTGTGCCTTGTTGGTACAGATGTATCTGTATATTACTTTGAGATAAATACTTATCTAGAGTTTTCATAATTGTCTAATTTTCCCTTTAAATAGATTGTAAGCACCTTTAAGACTTTATTTTCTATATATACACTTTTAAAATTTCCTAGGATGAGCTTCGTAGTCTTATATATGGAAATGAATCATTTTATTGAGTTATAAGTCGTGAAAGAAAATTTGAGTGAATTTGCCTTCAAGTTGAAATTTCCATGACTCTAAACATGATACCACCTGAACGTGGGTCACAAGTGCAATTCAATTAGGTCCTTGTTTTACTCAGTGAGCCTCCTGTGTGATGGTATCTGATGTATGGCAGACCTCCAGAGGGTTGCTGTCATTGCCCCAGAATTCCTTCTCCACCCATAGTGAGAGGGGAGTCATCTCCATGAATTATGCCTTCTTTCCTTCTCTATGAATGAGGCCATGGTGATACAGAGGTGCTTCAGACACCCAAGCCTGTCAATACATGACAGTACCAAGAGTGTCAAGCTACCATCCACAGAGGAATGGATAAAGAAAATGTGGTACATATATACAATGGAGTATTACTCAGCCACAAAAAAAGAATGAAATAATGCCATTTGAAGCAACGTGGATGGACCTAGAGATTATCATACTAAGTGAAGTAAGCCAGACAAAGACAAATATCATATGATATCACTTGTGTATGGAATCTAATAAAAAATGACATGAATGAACTTGTTTATAGAAGAGAAACAGACTCACAGATCTAGAAATCAAACTTACGGTTACCAAAGGAGAAAGGTTGGGGGGGAAGGGATAAATTAGGAGATTGGGATGAACACATACACACTACTATATATAAAATAGATAACTAATAAGGACATACTGTATAGCACAGGGAACGCTATTCAATATTCTGTAATAACCTATATGGGAAAAGAATCTGAAAAAGGATGGAGATTTTATATATATATATATATATATATATATATATATATATATATATATATCTCCAATTTGCTGTACACCTGAAGCTAACACAACATTGTAAATCAACTATACTCCAGTAAGGGAAAAAAAAAGAATGTCAAGCCAATAATGTGAATGAATATTTATAGTCCCTTCTACAAAATGAACCAGAGCCTCATGTCCTTTTGGTCACAAGATCAGAGAAGACTTTCTTGGTTAATGGGACATAGTCTCTTGAAATAAAACATCCTATATCCACAAGGGAGAGTGACTTGGTACACGAGTAGGATACTCATCCAGAAAGAGCATCTTAAACTCCTACTCCCACAAACTCCCAATTGCTTTGAACTAATACCCATCAGTTATTTTCACCTTTCTTTTTATGGACTTTTAAATTATAGTTTCCCACTTTCAGTCCTACTAAATATGAATGAAGCAGGTGAAGTGTGGCCCCAGAGCTGTACAGTGTTTAGGGCTGGTTACTATCTTTAGCAGAGATGCTGGAATTCATTCTTATCTCATTTGCTGAGCGCTCTATCATTAAAGTGTCATTGAGAACTGACACCACTTAATTTTAGCAGCTTTCAATTCTCCTTTGCAGCAAGAATAGCTTTAAATGGAGAGGAGTGCAAATTACAGAGAGAGGGATATTTTTACACCACACTCAGCATTTTATCAAACAAAGCAGCCTCCCGGGGAAAAGAGGACAATACATTATAAAACCAAACTCTCTTCTGATCCTGGTAAATGGGTATTTAATCTTCTGATTGCAGGCATCCACTCTGATGAGCCTGTAATGAATATACTGGCAGGGACATTATCTGAGCTGTTGTGCTTTCCTACTCCTTAAAATATCCTTGGTTTTTATTTCGGGTGTGGTCAAAATTTTTTAAAAAAAAGGAGAGAGAGAGAGAAAGGAAAAAAAAAAAAAAAAAGCTTCAGAGCTCAGCTGTCCCCTGCAGGCCACAGCAGAACCTTTACTTCTTTGCAAATTACAGAGCTCTAGAGAGTTTTCCCCTATTAATTGCATAATTGCTTTTCCTGCCAAAGTAATTTGAACCCTTGGGGGTTAAGAAAATCACTTACTGTGAAATAGTGGCAATTTTTAACCCATTCAGCTATAGTTTCTTTGCCTAATTAAATGTAAAGCTGTTTGCTGCCCATGGTGGATGTGTTTCCAATAGCTTCGCACTAGAAGTATTTAAACCTTGATGGAATTGTTACATTTAGCTTTTGTGTGTTGGTGCATCCTGGCTACTTGCATCTCTGTTTTATGCACGAGAAAACTTTATTTAATCATTGACTGATGTCTAATATTTGTATCTCTCTGTGCATGAAAAAATAAAGCCATCATCTATTATAGAGAATATTTTGGCTGCTAGGAAAATATTTTTTCACATGCTGGCTTTGAGAACTGCTCAATGGGTTTTTACAGAAATCCAAGTTATTGCACGTTCTAAAATCGTGAGTCCAGAGGCTTAATGACTATTCCAAGGTCATATCTGATGTCAACTTTTGTATTCCCAAATTATCCCTGCCTCTTTGTTTCTTACTTTAGCATAAGTCACATTCTTACATCATGAACCGTTTGTAAGAAGAAATTTAACCTAGGGCTTTATGGTTCTAACCACTAAATGTATTTGGTGTTTTGAAAGCTATAAATTTCTCCTGCAGCAGAGACTTCAAGCACTATTCTCTACCCAGGAGAACACGTTTCCCTGACTTGCAGTGTCCGGGCCTAAACAATACAGGAAGAGGATGCCTAGCTGGGCCGTGGGTGACAAACCTATACAAGAGAAACCTCAGTTTGCCTTTTTTTCCCCAAAGTATCGCTTGATACACGATTTAAGCTCTCATTTCCACTATTCATTCTTTCCTTCTACGTTGTTCCCTTTGTGTTTTGTCTTCATTTTTTCCCTTTTTCATTTCCAGCCCTATTGCTGCATCTATTAAACCATTGGAATACTTAGATGACATTCAATGACAGAGTTAAAACGTTCTTACTAAAGTAGAACTAACCCCTTTGAAAGAGATACAGCTCAGATATCAACTGATATATAAAAGCATTGTATAATCAGAATACACATTTATTCCCTCAAAGGAAGGTTATTGGAAATAAATTTCCAGTGGGTATCACTTGTGGCAGAGGGTAAAGTTGTGCAGTCGGGGAAATAGGGAAGGCTGGATTTTGGGTCAAGCTTCTTCTTGAGCTGGTTGGTTATCCCTGTGTAGAGAAAATGAGGCTCCAAGAGAAGACATGACATGCCAGCGTGTCCAGGAAAGCAGGGATGAAGCTAGAATGAGACACAGCTTAGGTATTCTATTTCTGTAATTTCGTCCACCCCAATAATATGATACTATCCATTTGACATAAAGTCCAAATATTCTTATATGTCTTTTATGTTATTTTAAATTACTAAGTCACAGCATTAGCAATTACAATAAGTGTTTTGTGTCATGTGTGTGGGTATGTGAGTGTGAGGAAACTTTTCTGCTATCCACACACTATTACTGTTACTTTAGGCTATTAGAATGTTTCTGTTACAGATAAATTCTCAGGATCTACGGTCATTATGCATCCTTGCAATTTCTTGACCTTCTTCAGGGCACAGATCAAATCATTAATCTGGGCTGAGTGACCCTCTAGACCACCATGGTCTTGTCATCACGGAGATCTAAGGGAAATAGATCTTTCCTTCTACAATTGCCAAACAACCCTGATCTATGGAGGAAAAACCTCTGGATTGGTTTCTAATTCCATTCAAGGTACCCGCAATGAAAAACAAGTAGAACTTGAGAGTCATTGGGTAAACTGAGTTTTGGTAAAGTTTAGAGGGATGAAAACACGGAGGTAGGATACTTCGGTATGTGGACAGGGAATAGTGAGTCATTGGGATTGACTCCAGCTTGGGGTACTACAGAGTAGATTGAGACTAGATCATGGAAAATTTCAAATACTGGGCTAAGGAATTAATTCTTTACTTTTTAGGCAATAGGGAGCCTCTAGAGGTTTTTGGAATGTGATATTTTCAGAGCACCATCCAGGATGAACCCAAGATGGGAAGTCCAGAGGTGGAGTCAAGGACATCGATGTGTTCTGCTGAGAAGTGGTGAGGCCCTGCTCTAGGCTTTTGTCAGGGGAATGGAAATTAGAAAGTGGATGTCAAAGATGTTGTAGAGATGGAATTGATAGACTTCAATCTGGGCTGCAGGGAGAGAAAACTGGGGAAGGGGAAATCATGCTAGTTAGCAGTGAAGTAGCAAGTCTGTTTAACTAGCAGGAACATGATGCATTTAATAAAAATTAGGAAACCCAGGAGGCTCAGAGAGGGAAGGGGATTATTTGAATTTTATTCATTATGATGTCTTCGTGATAGGGAGATGTCCAGTTGTCCTTGAAAATAGAGGTGGGGATGGAGAAAAAGAATTCCGTTTCATCTACATAGAGAAATCAAGAGACTGAGTAAGGTTATTAAGAGGGAGAGATTAAAGGGAATAGATCAGAGCCCAACTCAGATCTTTAGGAAACATTGGAGAGAGTGCCAAAGAGAATGTATCAGCAAAGATGTTGGAGCAGGAACAGACAGGTAAGGAAGAAGTAGGGGTATGGGGCATCATGAGAGTCAAGGAAGGTGGGACTTTTTGATAAGAAGAGGTGGTTCAGTGTGTTAAGTACTGCAAAGAGGAAGCATCATCACTGAGGGGAAGAAAACAACTAAATCAAGTGACTTCTTGAGGAGACGTGGTTGACTAATGAAGATACACTGATCTTTCAAAGGTTAAAGTATTTGAGTTTAGAAAAGTTGTTCAGGGAAAACTTTCAGCGAGAATACAGAAAGAAGTTGATGGAGAAAAGAAGAGAAGTGGCAACTTGAGGAGCAGACAGAATAAAAGAAAGGCTTTATTTGAGAGAGGACTGAGCGCATTTAAACTGAGATTAGCAATCCAATCACACAGAAGGGAGGGGGAGACAGATGCTGGAGCAAGGTCTTGGAACAGGCAGCTGGTGATGGGAGCAAAGGCAGGGGTGAGGGTAATTAACTTCAAAAACAAACAAACAAGGATGTGTCTCCTTTAGGGATTGGCAGGAAGGAGGGAAAGAATGGATGCAATTACAGAGAAATGTTTAAATGAAAGGCAGAGAAAACAAGACAGCTCATGTCAAATGTTTTCAATAAAATATGAGACTAAAATGAAGAGAGGAAGGAAACTGAGAGTAAGGATTACAGAGTGCCCTGGAGTAGGTCCTGTAAAAGGTCTGATTTGTTATTATTATTTTAATAAACATTTATATAGTGTGTACTGTGTACCAGGCACTGTTATAAAATTACTTTACCAACATTAGCTTATTTAATCATTTTACTATCTTAAGTGTTATCATCACTTTCATTTTACAGATGGGGAAACTGAGGTACATGGTCACTAAGAAACTTGCCCAAGGTCACACAGCCAGTAAGCAGCAGAGTCAACATCACATGGGCAGTGCAATTCTAGAATCTATGTCCTTAACCTCTGCAGCCTGCAGACTTTCTTCTGATAGCCATGCATTGACTACAAGCAAAGGGGATGGCCAGCAACCCTGAGGACAAAAGTGAATCATATTATGTCATTAGGGGTAGAATAACTGGTCCATTGTGACGTTGTTCAACATTGTCCTGCAGCCCAAAGGCAGAAGCAGAGGAAATGAACAGTGAATTTTCCAAGGATTAGGATTATCCTGGCCATAGGATTCTCCAGAGAAACTTTAAAAAAATACTTTATTCTGGGACCTATCCCAGAGCAATAATATGAAAAGACTAAGGGTGAGGACCTTGTTTAAAAGGATCCCCCAGTGACTTCAATAAGCAGCCCCGTTTGAAAACCATCAAACTTGTCAAATCCAAGAAGATGAAGGAGGAAGCCAATCAGAGGTCTATGTGAGTGTTTCCTAAAACACAAATGAGAACAGATGAAGGTGGATGGGCAGAGTGAGAGGAAAGAAAGGGATGGAGGTTCTAGAAAGCCAGATTTGGGAGGAGGGGACAAATTGAGGAGGAAAAGATACCAGGAGAGGAAGATGTGATCGAATGGGGACATTCTTGATTTTTATGAGACAGTTCCTCCCAGAAGTAGCTGTGCAAAATCTTAACCCCATGTTACTGTTTCTAGAAATGATAAGACATCAGTCCTGGAAACCATCATATCTCTGCAAAGACAGAATAATATGTCTACAACAAAAAATTTTCATGGGCAAAACATAGACAATCTGTAGCAAAGGGACAGTTCTTTCATCAGGGCTCCTCAAACTACCCATGGGGAAAGGGCAAGTTTTGGTTTGTTTGTTTTTATTTCCAACGTGTTGTGATCTGATATATTTGTAAAACAGGAAAAACAATACATTGCTAGAAAATCAATTAAAAAACCCAAAGGCATACAAAATACAAGCTCAAATATTTTTATTAGTAGATTCAACAGACATAAAATTACTGTCAAATTGCTATATTCTTTGTAAACGCTCTCAGTTGCTATATCTTAATATCTCATCATGGAACAAACACTTCAGAAACCAGCTCCAGTCCATGGACCACAGTTTTAATACCCACAGTTACTTTCTCTGCTTGAAAATGTTCACATGTGTTTTGTAGCATCTCTCTGAATCTCTCTGTGCACCTAGAGCCAAGGTCCACTACATAACTTGCAGGACCCAGTGTAAAATGAAAATGCAGGGCCCTTTACTAAAAAAAAAAAAAACAGGAAAAAAGTGACATTGAATGTACTAAAATATAGTACTTTTTCTTTTCTTCCATGGTCTCTTGACTTGTCATGATGTTATTTGCTACTGAATGTCTTCTAAGAAAATTAAAATTTTAAATTATTAACACAGATTTTACCATTCATCCTTATACTGTGCAATGCCAGTTTTAAGTTCAAATAAAAGAGCATTTAACCTTACAAAGAATCAGCAAAATTAGATATTGCATATTTTATAGCTCAAATATGCATATCTTTCAGTCTTACCAGAACAGTGGAAATGTTGCACAAAATGAACTCAACTATTTTTATTTCACTTCTTGACGTGCACACATTCTATTAATACTCTATCATTTGCTTACTGACGACAAGAAAGAAAGGACTGAATTGAAAAGAAAAGGTACCTTTCTTTTCTTTTTCTTTTCTTCTATGTCACCATCTTCAGCTTAAGTGGCTATAAGTATTGGGGCCTCAGGGCTACTCAAAATATGCCACAGTGGCATATGGATTATTTTGAATTAAAGTTACTTGAGAAACAGCTGGTGCAAGGAGAGAACTCTGACCCCCGCCCCCCTCGGTGTCCCCCCTGAAAGCAGGAAACAAATCTCTTTTGTGAAAGGTAACCTCTCTGTACTGGGAAAAGAGGGACATCCCTATCATCAGACATAGGGAATTCAGGGCTGAGAAGCCTGTATGAACAAACCTTCTTTACTAATTTACTGCCCCAAGCCCAAACTCTGCTTACATTCTTCACTAATTAAGCATCCAAGCCTATGTTTCTTTGTCCTGTCAATTCCTCAAAAACTTATTGTTTCTCTGTCTAAAAAGTATAAAAGCTATCTGCTTTGGTTACTTAAGTTCCATTTCTATGAGAGCTCTGTATGTAGGAATTAAATTTGTTTGTTTGTTTTTTTCTTTTGTTAATCTGTCCTGTGTCAATTTAATTATTAGACCAGCCAAAAGAACTCAACAGAGCAGGGGGGAAATTTCTCCCTCCCTGACTGTTGGCAGGATACTTGCTGGAACCTGCTTCCCCACGAGGCTGCTCCAGCTGAGAGATCCTGAGACATCTGACAAAGGCCAGCAGAAGGTAAGATTTCTTACCACGTCAGCCACCCAGATCTCTGCATGCAGGATCCAGTGAAATGGAAGGTGGTGAGAATCTTTCTCTCTTTCTACATTTAGATTAGTGGGAGAAAATATTTGTGGAATTAGCACCCTGGGCATAGTGACTCTGGTATTTGGTAAATGAATACTCTCGTTTTTTGGGGTTTTTTTTTTGTGGTACGCGGACCTCTCACTGTTGTGGCCTCTCCCGTTGCGGAGCACAGGCTCCGGAAGCGCAGGCTCAGCGGCCATGGCTCACGGGCCCAGCCACTCCGCGGCATGTGGGATCTTCCGGGACCGGGGCACAAACCCGTGTCCCCTGCACCGGCAGGCGGACTCTCGACCACTGCGCCACCATGGAAGCCTGGTCACCTTTCTTTGTCTCTGTTTTGTTGTCATAGGGAGGAAGAACCATAGGGCTTACAAACTGGTGAACTAATGATTCTCACCAGACTGGCATCTCTTTAGACAAACTTTGCTGTGGGCCCCTATGTAAAAACTAGATGAGGTATTTTTCTTCCATCTGTCTCTATGTCCTGAGAGCTTGGCTTTTTCTCTATGGTCTGCACCATCCAGGAGATGCATTTACTGGGGTGCATCTTGGTGTCTAGTCAAATAGACTTTGGTTCTAAGACACTAGGCCACAAGTAAGTCATAAGTCACTTTGTTCAGTGGTGCCAATTCTCCCAGGAATTTGTCATAAGGAATCCCAGTCCATAAGGGGCATTTGTTATCTCAACCTTTGTTGCTTTGTTAGTGCTAGAAAAGTTCCATTCCAGAAGTATCTGCCCAAGGTCACAGGTCAGCTGGGCTGTAACTAGAGTTGCCTCATGTTCCTGTAAGAGACCAGAGACACCTTTTCACTACACCATTCATTCTTACCACTGATGCAATGAAGACCTTTGCTCTCTTAGGCTATTTTCGGGGCTGAATTTTCTGGATCTTGTGAAGGCTGCATTTTCCTTTCTTGTTGTTGTTCTCTTGTGGGATGACTCTTCAGTGCATCCTTTGTTAAACTCTAATAAGGCTTATTGGTTTGGGTCACTATTGAGATTAATATAAGATCCTACTCGTCAATGGCAAGATGATGGATCCTTTAATTGACTATATTTGAAAGAAAAAAATGCAGCTCTATTCCTTTTTAGCAATCCTAAAACCTCCCCTATATATCTCAAAAGGCTTGTAAATTATTGCCTTATGAAACCAAAGTCTTTCTTGGAGGAGCTTACATTTTTTCTGTCTCTTGAAGTCATAAAGCTTATGTCTTTGAAATGTAAACACGGCCCACACTAGCCTGAGACTAAAAGAAAAAAAAGAGAGAAGAGGACTTAAAAAAAAATACAAACTGCCAAAAGGGCTGTCTTGCCCAAAGTCTAGATCACAGCCTCCTTAAGATTACTTCCTGGGAAAAATACAAATCTTAAAAGTCTTTTCCACAAGTTGCAAAAGATTTTAGCCGTCTGAGTGAGTAAACTTATTTATTCCAACTGTAATTTATAAACTAATAACTTTGTATTAGACCTGATTCATGGCTAAAGCTTTAGAATGGAAACTAAAGTATGTTGGTTTAATTAAACTAAGTTTGTTGGTTTAATTAATATAGACATGTCTGTACAGCTAACAACATTAAGTATAATACTTTTATTCTACCTAGGTTTACTAAAAGTCAAATAAGCTCAAGTAATCTCTGTTACAAAATTTGTCAATAAGAAAAAGTAGCTTAAGATGGTGGCTGGTACTTCCCTGGTGGCGCAGTGGTTAAGAATCCACCTGCCAATGCGTGGGACATGGGTTCGAGCCCTGGTCCGGGAAGATCTCACATGCTGCAGAGCAACTAAGCCTGTGCACCACAACTACTGAGCCCACGTGCCACAACTACTGAAGCCCATGTGCCTAGAGCCCACGCTCTGCAAAAGAGAAGCCACCGCAATGAGAAGCCCGCGCACTGCAACGAAGAGGATCCCCGGCTCGCCACAACCAGAGCAAAGCCCACGCGCAGCAACAAAGACCCAACGCAGCCAAAAAAAAAAAACGATGATGGCTGACTTTCTCTAATGTCTCATGAAGGTTTTATGATTAATCTAACCCTAACTGTTGGGAGCAAATGATTTAGGTAGATGTAAATGGAAGAGAGTTTTAGGCATAATATTTATGTTTTATGGTATTGTACTTAAAAATAGTTTCCAAAAATTTTTAGTTATTCAAAACTGTAAAGTTTTGGTAAGTTAAGTTAAATGATAAGTCAAATTCATTGAATGTCTAGGTCACTTTTATATAAGATAATATACTAAAACACCAGTTGCTAAACAAGTCTAAGTTTACTTTGTCGTGTTATGGAGAAACTAAAAATATTTGGTTTTATTAGTAATCTTATGCCACATTGAAAAATTGAGCTATGGGGAAATGTATGCATCTAGAAATTATAAAATGTATTCATAATTTGCCAATCTAAAGAATGTTAGTATAAAGACAGTTCACAATCGTTTACTTCTTAGTTTTCACTATAAATTAAGATTTAATTCTAACTAATATATGTAATTAAAGCTACTGGAAATAATAAGAGAAAATTCTTTGGATGCAAGGAAAGTAGGATATGTGTTTTTGGTAAGAAAAGGTATGAAGAATGAGTATACATTTTTACTGCAGGTAAAGAAAGTCATTTTTTCCTAAAATAAAATTGGTCATTTCTGAAAATTGATCATTTCTTGGGAAAAAGAACAAGAGACAAACTAAAATGGACATAGAAAGTTGTAGAAGGTTATGAGAAAGAAATCTTTGGAAAGAAATTTTAATGTATGATCAAGCTGAATAAGACTGAATGAATTTGTTATAAGGGTTTCAAAAATAAGTACACTATTGATATTGATTTAATATCAATAGTGTACATGTATAAGACAGGAACTTAATTGTCTTTCATGTACTAAAAGAACAAGGTTTATTGGACTATTGGTCTGCCCCTGATAAGAGACTGTAAAAGGGTTTTCTTTACCTTTTAAAGTAATTTGCCTGAAAAACAAGGATTCTATGTTTTGTCAAAATAATTTCCTGTGTTGTGTTTATCATGTTTTTGATTACCTAGGGAAAAAATACTGAGTCTTTTTGACATTAAAAGAGCTAAGGCTTTTTACAATTATTTAACATTCTATATTTCCTGAGAAGTCTTTTACTGTCACTTTGGTTAAGTGGATAATTATTATTTCATAATGATTTGTGATCTTATTTAGAGAAATGTTTAAACCTTTTGATATTTTTGGCAAACTTCCCAAAATAAAATTCTAAATGAAGTCTTTTTGACCTGAAACTAACTGAAATTTCCCAAAGGGCCCCTGGAAAATCTCAAAGCCTTTGTCTCTCACCTTGTAAAAGAGAGATGATAAACAAACTAGGTCTATTTGATATGTTAAATTACATGGGAAATATTGTCAAATAAGGAGTGATACTAAATCTTATTAGTTTATATTTGCATAGATATATGTTATTATTATAATTATTCCAGAAATTGTACAAAATATCTAAAAATCTGATATGTCCTAGTATAATGTTATCACTTGTAATTCTAATTACTATCTTAAAACATATGTCACAAAAGTAACCAAATTTCCTTATCAACTACATTGTGGATGAACTCTCATTGGATCTTTAACCACAGCCATTTTTAAGTCTTTGAACAAACAGTATTGTTTTACTCTAATGCTTTTGCAAAAGTGATTCATCTTCAACGAGACTCATGAAAAAAAAAACAACTTCTGAATACAGGTTTCTGATACCTTCCAGATCAAAACGCTGAACTGGGTAAAAATTTTACAGGACACTAATAGAGAAACTGATGGCTTCATAAAACTGCTAACGAAAGATCAAGATCAAGAATTAATTACGTAGGATTGAATGAACTGATAAGGATGATTATAAATTTCTATGAGTTTTTTGAAATACGGCTTATTTTTTTAATGTCTTCTTTTTCTAGATTTAAGGAAGCTTTTTCCTCTAAGGCTAACTTTGACTTACAGCAGTTTGGTAAAGTGTACCTTTGTAAACAAAGATGAAACATTTATCTTGTATTTGCTTTGAATCTTGCTGAACTCATACACATCATGAGTCCACTGGAATTCTGTGCTCATGGGACACTGCAAACACTATATGCAAATGGAATGTCAAGGAACAGCAGACACACATGTGTGTATCTCTCTGCTCCCACTCGTTCTCCATTGTCCCATCGGACTTTGCCTACAAGACACAAATGTCGACAGCAGAGCATTAAACCAAGCTCAGGACACTTTCATTCATGGAGTGCTGTATGACCGTGTAGGTCACACTTCTACAGCACTTTGTCAAACAGCTTTCTTTATAGCACGTGCCATTCTTTGTGTTCTGTATGGTCAACTCTGCACATCTCCCCTGAGGGTTTCAATTATGTCTCCTTGATCACTGTTGCACTTGGTCTAGTACTGTGTCTTATTTTAGCAGGTCCTTCACACCACTACCATGCTCAGGTTTCTGCACAAAAATCCCATACTACTTTCCATTTTAAAATTCTTTCACAGCCCCAGTTGCCTTCAGGACAAAGTTAAATCTTTTTACCAAGACTCTGCAGACTTTCATGATCTGGCCCATTCTCTCCTCTCTGGCCTTAGCTTCAACCATGCTCCTAAGTGCAAGCTATAATCCAAGCAGAGTCCCTTCCATAGACTTTCCTGCCACTGTGAACATGTGGTTTCCCCAACCTGAGTAACATCACATCCCTCTGTTGTTCCCTACCATCCCTTGGCCACATCCTCTGTATAACTTGTGCCAATTCTTGAAGGCTTAGTTTTTGCATTATACTTTCTTGAGAGTCTTTCCTAATATAAAAGTTGGATTAAAAATTCCTCCCCCATAGTGTTCTGCACCCTCCACAATGTTACAAGGTACAGAGTTGACTTCCTATGCTTGAGACTTCTCCAAGGGCCGATGTTATGTATCCCCAGTGCCCCTAATCAAACCTAATACCTAGTAGATGCTTAAGAAAATGTTTGTTGAACCAAATAAATGTACAATTCATAATGTTTACTGTTTGAGGTTATATTTAAATCCCCTCCTGGGGAATATTTCAGTGTTGGAGGGAAAAATCCTTTCTCCTGAGGTGCTAACTAAAGAGGACTTCCACAGTTATGTGTGCCAGTTGTGTGTGTGTGTCAGTGATCACTGTGTTAAATTTTCACCTTTATTACTCAGGATATGTTTTCATCTTCAACTTTTTTCATCCCTGCAAAATTACCCCTGGCAGATTTTAAAAGGGATCTCTTATTTGAGATCCTGGAGGAGAAGGCAGTGTAGTATAATGCAAGAAGTATAGATATTGGAATTAAAAAAACCTGATTTTCAATCCCAGCTCAGCCTCTAAACAGCTAAGTGGCTTTGGGAAAGCTCCTTAATATCTTTGAAGGTTAGCTTTTTTCATGTGCAAAAAGAGATTGAGGATTGTTGGAAAGAGTAGAAATATATATATAAAACATTTTACCCCAGTGTTCATGCGTAATAAGCACTAAATGAACAGTTTTTATAATTATGCTGTGAAATTTCCCATTCCTAAGTATGAGCTCAGTGTCTGAGACAAGAACTGAAATCAATTCAAAATAATGAATAGAATCCTAGGAATGTTAGATTTGGAAGGAATTTAGGGTTCAAATTTGATGATTTATAGATGAGGGGACTGAATTTCAAAGAGACCAAAGTGACTTAATTACCTGAAGTCTTACAGCTAATAAGGACCAATGTTGGGACTCAAGCCTTGGTCTTTTGGTTCCAAGTGCATTGCTCATTTTCTAATGGCTGTTGTTGAAACTCCCAGTGACAGCCAACTTTGTGTGGAGGGCTAATTGCTGAAAATCCCGGTCAGTCTGTGAATCTGGCTTCCATCCATTACATTCTGGTGGCCAGAGTTGGCACACTGTGTGTGTGGATCTAGCCAAACATGTGTAGCAATGAGAGTGGAAATCCAAAGGGGAGAGGAAAAGTGGTACTGGTAGCTCAGAGAATAAAGATCAAATGGTACCCTTGCTTCACATTTTGAACTTTTGACACGCATGGGATCCTCTGTGACAGAGATGCCACAGTGGCAAATGTTCAGTTTCCAATCCTTTTGCTCTTTACTTCTGCAGCACTGAGATTCCAGGCCCTTCAAACTTGATTTGTTTGTGTTTTCTTGGATGCCTTCTGCTACCTTGCCCCTCTCCAGTGGCACAGTGGAACTCCTTCACTGGCATCTCAGCATGAAACGATTTAGAGTAAGCTGATGCTCAACAAGTCTGGACCACTCTTATAGGTAAAAGTGACCATCTGACTCACTATTTATCATAGGCTGTTGAGAGAATATATAGCAATGAGTCTAAAACTTAGAGCACTGTAACACGTGTCTTTGGAATATTGGATGCAAACACACAAATTTCAGACTTAATTCTATTCTAGCTGTTGAGATTGATCAGTTACAACAGTATTTTCCAAGAATTTGTATAGACCTTTTTTTTTTTATTCCAATAATTTAACCAGAATTCTATTTGGACAATATAGATGTTTCCTAAATTTAGTATTTTATTTTGCATTGTAAGGGAGCATGTATTGTGCCTTTTGTTTTTCCCTTTTGCCTTGTGTTTTTCCCCCAGAACACATACCTGAAATCCTACAGTATGTTATTTATACTTATATGTCTATTATCATGTATGTCATGGATTAATCTGCTGATCTTAAAAGCTTATATAACAGTTACCTTTCACTCAAATGGGCTTAGCCTCCTTTGAATGACCCTTTGGAATTACTTTTACTCTAATGGACATGAAATTGTGCTGATCTATATATGTGGCTCATACAACTTCCTTCTCAAAAGATGTTTATTTCCAAGGAGGCCATGTGGGGTTACAGGTAGAGTCTAGAGTCAAGGGGGAGAATGAGAGAACTTCTAACCATAGCCTGAAGCCCACTGCTTTCAGCAACTAAAGTATCCAGCCCAAAAAGGCTACCAAGGTACTACTAAAGTATGATTAGGCCACCCACCCTTATATTGTTGGTGTCTTTCGTTTAGTGGATGGAACAACAGAATGTGTTCTTGCTATGCTTTTTCTTACATCTGGCATCTGTGACCCCTCCTTATGTACAATCCACTGCCACTATCTCTTCCCCTTCTTCTTCCTCCACCTCCACCTTCTTCTCCTTTTTATTTTTAGCATATTTTTGTTCGATTCATTATCCTTGAGGAATCTTGTTATTTACTTGACTGATCTTTGGCACCTGGTATTCTTCAATGATTTCATTCCATTGTGTAAAGTCGATTCTTTATTCACAGTTGTACTTTTCTTGTCAGGTGCTTCAGGACTTTCTTTTTTCATCATAATTTAGGCACCAAATACCTACTGTATCGTGTAAGAAGAACTAACAGTGTATTCTCTTAATACTTTTATTTGGGGATATTCCAAGGATGGATATGCACCTTTAAAGCTCTGTCAACTGTTATTTTTTGCTTTAAGGTGAAGAAGCAGTTGCTGAAGGGGCCTGTGACATTATTACATTCATGCCTCCACTGTCAGTCTATTAATATGACAAAAGGGAACAGAGTTAACTCTCTGCCAGTTTCTTTACTATCTAGAGCTCTGTGTGACTATCACATGGCATTTTAGCTAATAAGCTAGAACTAATTCACCCAAATGAATGGTGACCCTTCAAAGTTGTCACCTTGGGAATATACACATAAATTCTATTAATGCAGCAACACTTTATAACTCCTATTTGAAACAACCTCAAGAACCTGAGAATGTCCTGATTAAAAGCAAATTGATATATATATTTTTGGAAATAGCCAAATATCATGTAGGCATAAAGCCGGATGGATAATTTGATCATCAGAGGTATAATATCACCCATGGTCTAAAAAGAAACCTGACTCTCATTAAATGACACTAATGACTCGAGGCATTTCATACAGAGTGACAGAGTTTTTGAGCCATGGCAATGTCATTAGAACAAGTGGGTAGTCAACTAAGGGGACTACTTTGATGGACAGTTACTTATTTGATAGAAAGACTCTGGTACTTTTGTTAAATTAAAAATATGATTTAGATTCATAAGTTATAACTTGTTTCACCTCAAAGCCCTATATTATCTAGCATTGGGCCAAAGGGTTCTTCATTTGGCAGACACAGAGGCAGCTGGTCTGGCACATGTGGGCTTGTTTCTTGTATTTTTATTTCTCAGAGCAAGTAGAAAGGATTGAAATTGAAGACAGAGAGTGTAATTGGGATGCTGAGACAAGGGCAGTTTGGAAGAAGGAGAACAAAAATGTTTCAGTAGAATTGTAGCTGCTACGTTTCAGTGTATGTAAAATATGTTGTTTTTCTTTGCGTTTTGAAACTTTGTGGATCCGCTTAAATCTTTGGCAAAAATAAATTGTACCATCTTATCAATCTTTTCAGGTAACAGAAATAATTTTCCTGAATAGGTTACCATTACCCTTCCCTTCTGGGTGGCATCTCATTCATAGAGCAAGCACTGTGTGACCTGCTGTGCAAAGGCAGCACTGACACTTCCTGAATTATCACAGATTTTTACTTAAAGGTGTCTACACTTTGAGGATGTTACTGAGGCATACTTATTGAATACTGTTAATCTGAGACCTTGATGTTCATTTAAAAACTTACCTATCTCTAGTATCAACCTCATTTCATCTTAATTTTAGGCAACCAGGTAATATTATAACCTGGTCCTTGAAATGATAAAAATGAATTAACATTTTGCTTAAAGTTTGCCACCATTTGTCATTCATTTTCTTATATCTTCTCAGAAGCTTCTTAATTAGAAGTTTGCTTAAAGTGGACAAGCAGAGACACTTAATACCAGGTGATGGATCTTCACCCACAATCCTTATTTCGGAAATGGATACTTGGATTCAAGTGGTAAAAATATGTTTTTAGTCTCATTCTTTAACACAGGCATTTTTAGAATTGTATTTGTTAAACATCTCCTCTTAGTGTGGCCTAGTTTCAAGATGTAACATGTTCTAAAAAATATATACTCTTAATGGGACACAATTGCACGGGAAATGGTATTTGAATTATTGGAACCAGCTAGAGTTCATTAATAAGACTCACACCTAAAACTAACAATACGTAAATAGGAATAGAATTCAGTTTCTCATGCAAGCAAACTTTATTGTATAGCTGGTTATCTTTTTCACATTTCCGAAATTTCATTTTCAATGCGTGTCTCTTTCTGAAGAAAACCACGAGTTCTGCCCTTCCTCTGAAAGCATTTGCTTTCTTTCACTTTGAGTGGCTTATGATTTGGTGTAATTCACACACGGTTTGAAATTCTAACTTTTTTGCTTCACTATAGCAAATAATTTTGGATATTTGGATCAAGATATCAAAAATTTCCTCTGCTCTGTTCTCAAGTCCTAGTTTTGATTCCTTTATCATGCTGCAGTTCATGGTTATTAGATTTCCCTTGGACCTTTATTCAAAATGTAGTACATCAACTATACAATGTGCCAAGCTTCTCTGCATACTGAAAAAAATATGTGCTTTAGTGTTGGGAACAAGACATGATACCCACATACATAAATATATTTGAAATCTAAGTGTCTCCTTCAGACACTTCCTTTAAAAGAAGCCAGAAGGGAGATCATGGTGGGAGCGGGGTGGAGAGTGGACTGGGGGGGCTGGTGGAGGAGAAAATTGAACTTTCCAAGATCAGTACTTAACATAAAAATTTCATCACAATCTTTATCATCTTGCAGCGGTTGCAGAAAAGGCCTAGGCTCCCTCCACCTTTAACTTCCTAAAGTCGTCTATTTTACCTTCAAATCTGATGAAGTGTCAAAGTCATTTACCAGTAATGAGTTCTGCTGCAAATTTTATTTTGCTTGGAATTTAATTAATGGGCCAAAGACTTTCCATTGTGATTTGAGCAAATGAATAATAAATCAAGAAAGGAGATTTGTCAGGGAAGGAACATCTGTTTCTTACAAGCGTTACAACATGACTACAGCTTGGCTGGGCATTACCAGCACAAAGACAGTAGGAGTCCTCTCCGGTGAAGCTCTCTTCATTTATTGCTCCACTGAAGGTGAACAGAGAGCAGTCTAATGGGCCTCTGGTGTTAATAAAAGCTTTGCGCTTCTCCAGTTCGCCTGGAGCCTCTTCCTTTAGGGTGCTACTGTCCTTAGTACATGGTTTGTTGAGCCACGTCAGGATTCTGCAGTGTCAGTACTTTATTGGATGATTAATAAGGGAAAGACAAATTCATAAGCAGAAACAATATGAAATTACCATCATATTAGTGTTCACTGTCATGCTTTTTATTTTGGGGGGAGGGGTTGGCAAATGAGATTGTGATTGAAGTTAAGTACTTTGACTTGCACTGTCAAAAAGCAAAAATAGGTCACCCGACCTGTTGGGTTTTGTCTAGTTAACCAATAACAGACTAAAGTAGTGTGACTTTTGTACTAGTGCCAAAGCACCCTGTCCATGGTTCAAGAGAGGGATGAATTCGTCTGATCCACCAAGGTCTGCACTTGGTGGGGGAGAAAAGAGCCATAAGAGCGCTTTCTCTGCTATTTATTGCTGGGACACACTTGGCTCCTATACACAAAGGAGGTATCAGTGCTCACCAGGTAGGAATAAATCACTTTATGAAAATTCGCATTGCCGGACTCCTGATGACCCTGTGGAATGTTTATAATGTATGTGCAACAGTAATGGGCGTTGATGTCATGCAGAAGTAACACCGGATCCTACATGTCACCCCTTTTTAAAAACCTTTTTGGAAGGCTGGAAAGATGATAAGAATTTTGAATTTTATGATTTTTTAAATACGTCTCTGGAATACACCTCAGAGGAGTGTTTCTCTGATGGACCGAGCATTTTCCATCACTGGAATAATGTGCAACCTCCCAAACAATTGTCTGAAATAGCTCTACAGAGTGAAAGTAAAAGATATATATATATATATCAGCTGTGTGAAGGAAGACACCAGGAAGACACAGTAAGGGGTTATTTTGGACTGAATGTAGTAGGTACTGAGTCAGTCTGCAAGGCTGTGCCCACTTGTCAATGTTTGAGAATGAAGAAAATAAATCTACCCCTAATATTAACATACTGAAAACCCCACTCACACTTTCCCCTACTCATTCCTTTTAATTATAACAAAAGTCAATTCTTAATTCACTCTAGGAAGGGCTGCCAGATAAAACACAGGACACTCGGTGAAACTTACATTTCAGATAAACAGCTGATTTTTTTTAGTATACGTATGTCTCATATATTTCATGGGAGAAATTATACTAAAATGTTATTTATTGTTTATCTGAGATTGAAATTTAACCAGGCACTTATTTTATTTGCTAAATCTGGCCATGTTACACCAGGGAAAATTTCATATTATAACCATTATTTCTGACTATAATGACTTAATATACACTTGCAAATGTTTAAGAGAAAAGAAAAAGAAAAAATAGATATAGCCTGCTATTACCATTAACATGAAGTAACTATTAACTGATAAGTAATAATGCTTGGTCTTTAAATTGAACAAATGACTTATCTGAGTCAGGTACAGGTTAACATACTTAACTTTGAAATCTGAAGGTATGAACATAATACCATATGCGCCCACCTAATCGAACTCAAATATAAGGCAGGACTCATTTATCCCATTGTTAAGATTTTTTAAAATAATTACTCAACTTGAAAATAAATCATTTTGAGATACATTTGCAAGAGTCAAAATGTACTTATATAATTTCCTTTATATATATGTGTGTGTGTGTGTGTATATATACATATATATATAGCATAACATACCAATTTTAAAAATAAATGCTTTGTCTATTCTCACATTTCTTGCTACAGTTTTATTCACACTCTTCCCTTGCATCTTTGACACCAGTGTCTTTATCACCACTGAGCCTCATTTGTCATCAAAGAGTTTTACAGTGGCTTTTCTTGCACTTTCTTCTAAGCAGTCTGAGATATAACACATTTAAATCTATATATGATAGTGTCACTAAAAAGATTATCCCATGCCATAGTGACCATTCATGTTACATTTGGATAGCTTTTGGTTTCCTACTCATGCTGTAAATGTATATTTTTGTTCTTCACAGCATGGTATTGTTTTAAAGCGATCTTTAAAAGCCTTGAATATATGTCAAAGCAACATGGATGGACCTGGAGATTATCTACTAAGTGAAGTAAGTCAGACATGAGAAAGACAGATATCATATGATATTGCTTATATGTGGAATCTTAAAAAAAAGATAGAAATGAACTTATATACAAAACAGAAACAGACTGACAGACTTAGAAAACAAACTTGTGGTTACCGGGGGGAAGTGTTGGGGGGAAAGGGATAAATTGAGAGTTTGGGATTGACTTATACACACTGCTATATTTAAAGTGGTAACCAACAAGGACCTACGGTATAGCACAGGGAACACTGCTCAATATTCTGTAATAACCTAAATGGGAAAAGAATTTGAAAAAAGAATAGGTAAGTGTACATGTATAACTGAATCATTTAGCTGTACACCTGAAACTAACACAACATTGTTAATCAACTATACTCCAATATAAAGTAAAATTTTTTTTAAGTCTTGAATATAATGGTAGACAATATTTGTAATTGTGGTGTATACTCCCAGAATAATTACTATCCTGTTATATTTCTTAGACACTTTTTTCTTCTTAAGCTGTTTCCACTAGCAATATTAATTGAGGTCATTTAGAGCTGTTCATTTTTTTTTTCTTAAACTATATGTTACTTTTCAAAATGAAGTAATTTAGACGTGAGAAAGCTCTTAAACTTTCAAATACAAGGTGATTCGCTTTTCTGAGAAATAATTTTTGGAAAATACCTTGTTTTGCAATTGGTTCCTTAGCAGAACTATGCCTATCACAAAAGCTTGAAGGTAGATTTTGCAATTGAAAGGTGTCAAGGTTATTTCTGGAGCTAACTGACAGTCCTTTTAAACTTCATTGATATGGCTATGCCAATTTTTGTTGAGTCACAGGAAACAGGAAAGACCTTCACATTTGGATATATATACAGTGGGACCTCAGAAATTGGGAATCCACCCAGGCGTGGTCAGGAACAAAACAATTAATCAACGTAAAGGGAATAGAGCTAGAAGCATATTATAATTCTGTGATTCCATCTTTCTTAATTGTCTAAGTAAATTATATGTTAAAGTGAGGGTAAAGAGTTCTTATATTTTATTTTATGTTTGAACATTTGATATTAATGAAATGGCCAAGCTCATGTGGTATATTAGTCACCTAATTCTGGACATTAATCTTTGGTTTAATATAGTTAAATTGCGTGTGTCTGCATACCACGGGCATGTAGATACATGTATATAATAGGTAGTTACACAAATATACAGAACACGGAACTGGAAAACTACTTATGACATGGCTTTAAACAAAGCATAAGGAAAAGTCACTTTTTATATTTAAAACTGGCCTTTATTTAGTTTTACATTCCTAAAGCTGAAATGCATTTATTGGACTGATTTTGAAAGCAATTCAAGACTTTTTAATGCCCAAGAAACTGGCAACTTACAGGGCTATCCAATATGAAATTGTAGAACCCAGTAGAATACTCTCTGGATGTGCCAGAATGCACCATGAATGAATGAACAGAGAAGTAAAATACAGATGGAAATGATTTCTTGCTTAAATAAGCACTACTCCCCTCCCCCACCCCAAACTGATTATGTAGAAAGAAGGGGAAGGGTAGCAGTTTGATCTCAATAGTCTCACACAGTCCTCAAAGTTGATCAATTCCCCCTCAGTCGTTCTTAACTAGTTTTCTATCTCTGGTTGCTCCTGTAAGCTTAGCCTTAAAATCGGTCTAGGGTTTTTATCTTTGAAAACGGAAGACTTAAATACCCTAATTGATGATGTCACTTTCAGTGTGATGCCACTGAAACAGCTCACTCATAATTTCTACTTAGTCTTTGCCACATGATGGGCCCCTAGGGGCACATTTCACAGTCACCTGAGGGACTTTTTCCAACCCTCTCTCTCTGGTCGGAGTTGAACCTGCCCACTTTCCCCCTGAGAATTACTCTAACTGATGGGGTGTGTTGCAACCCTCAGGTGTGTTGGGGGAGAAAATAATTTGACGATAACCAATCAAATGAAAAGCCCAACATCTGGCCAATTATCAGCTCCTTTCCATTATGCGGATGTAGACGTTATATGATTCAACATTCAGATAACAGAATTTTCTTCTTAATCCAGCATTTGCCATCATGTAAATGCTGCTTTAGATTCAGTGGATTTCGTGTAAAAACAATTTGTTTCTAGAGACATACAGAAATGTTAACAGCCTGGCAATATATATATATATATTTTTTTTTTTTTTAATTTTCTGGGAGAGATCAAAACATGGTGCATAGTCAAATTACTACCTATGTTCTGATAAATTTTTTTTAACTTTTTATTTTTTTATATATTTTTTAACATCTTTATTGGAGTATAATTGCTTTACAATGGTGTGTTAGTTTCTGCTTCATATCAAAGTGAATCAGCTATACATATACATATGTTCCCATAACTCTTCCTTCTTGCGTCTCCCTCCCTCCCACCCTCCCTATCCCACCCCTCTATCCCACCCCTCTAGGTGGTCACAAACCACTGAGCTGATCTCCCTGTGCTATGCGGCTGCTTCCCACTAGCTATCTGATAAATTTTTTAATGAAGCTCTAACAATTATGTAGAAATGTCTATTCATAAACAGAGTTTTAACACAAGAGGAAATAATTTGCACTGCAATTCACCAATCAAAATCACATTGCTGGACTTCCCTTGTGGCGCAGTGGTTAAGAATCCGCCTGCCAATGCAGGGGACACGTGTTCGAGCCCTGGTCCAGGGAGATCCCACACGCTGCAGAGCAACTAAGCCCGTGTGCCACAGCTACTGAGCCGGTGTGCCTAGAGCCCGTGCTCCGCTATGGCAACGAGAAGCCCGCGCACCACAACGGAGTAGCCCCCGCTCGCCGCAGCTAGAGAAAGCCTGCGTGCAGCAACGAAGACCCAACACAGACCAAAACAAAAATTAATTAATTAAAAAAAAAAATCACACTGCCTAACTCTGTCTAGTTATCTGGGCAGAATTACAGCCACCCCACACACCTAACATTGGGGAGAACTGACAAATTCCTGGGCCTTGACCCTAAGAGTTCTAAGATTTTATTCTAATTAGCAGATTCAAAATGCACCTATTACTGAACTCTCATCCTTGTCCACACAGGAATTGCCAAGTGTTGGCCCTATTCTTTTATTTATTTATTTGTTTGTTTGTTTTTGGCTGTGTTGGGTCTTCGTTTCTGTGCGAGGGCTTTCTCTAGTTGTGGAAGCGGGGGCCACTCTTCATCGCGGTGCGCGGGCCTCTCATTGTCGCGGACTCTCTTGTTGTGGAGCACAGGCTCCAGACGCGCAGACTCAGTAGTTGTGGCGCACAGGCCTAGTTGCTCCGCGGCATGTGGGATCTTCCTGGACCAGGGCTCGAACCCGAGTCCCCTGCATTGGCAGGCAGACTCTCAACCACTGCGCCACCAGGGAAGCCCCAGGCCCTATTCTTAACAGGGTGAATACTGCTCCTGGCTGGAAGATGCTCTTCACAGTGTGGTGAAGTAGCATTCAGTGCCTCTCTGTAAAACAAACGTGGTTAACCTGGTTAGATTACTACTCTTGTTTGTTTCATTATGGACTCAGATCAATTTGTCTGAATTCAGTACAAGGCATATACAAAATTGCTCTGCTTGAATTCAACAAAATACCTTTATTTATGGAGAAAGGTTGAGAATGGGGACTGTGAAAGAAGTCCTCTAACTCTGATGCCAAAATTTGTTCTAATGGCATCACACTTCACTATTTCAAAACTCAGCACAGTGATCAAGAGTGTGGAAAAGAATCTAAAAAAGAGTGGATATATGTATATGTATAACTGATTCACTTTTCTGTACAGCAGAAACTAACACAACATTGTACATCAACTATAGTCCAAAAAAATTTTTTTTAAAAAAGAGTATGGTATTGACATAAGAATTGGCGTATAGATCAATGGAAGAAAACTGAGAGGCCAGAAGTAAACCCATATATCGATAATCAACTGCTTTTCAACAAAGGTGCCAAGACAGTTCAGTGGGAAAAGAATAGCTTTGCAAAAAATAGTGATAGAACAACTGGATATCCTTTTGCAAAAGAATGGCCTTGAACCCCTACTTCATATAATATAAAAAATTAACTCAAAATGAATCAAAGATCTAAGTGAAAGAGCTAAAATTATAAAATTCACAAGAAACCATAAGCATACATCTTTGTGACCTTGGATAAGGCAACAGTTTCTTAGTTATGACACTAAAAGCATAAGCAAAGATTTATAAACCTGACATTATTAAAATTTTAAATGTTTGTGCACCAAAAAAGTGTCAAGAGGGTGAAAAGATAATCCACAAAATGGGAGAAAATATTTGTAAATCAAATATCTGATAAAGTTCTGGTATCCAGAATGTATAGAGAATTCTTACAACTCAACAAAAAGACAAATATCCAGTTAAAAAATAAATTTGAATATAGATTTCTCCAAAGAAGATACAGTAATGACCAATAAGTACATGAAAAGATGCTCACATTATTAGTCATTAGGAAAATGCAAATCAAGCCCACAGTAAGATAGCACTTCACACCCACCAGGATAGCTATAATAAAAAATATATAAATAAATAAATTAAATTAAATAAAGGAAACCAACAAGTGTTGGCGAGGAAGGAGAGAAACTGGAGCACACACGTATTACTGGTGAGAATGTCAGATAGTGCAGCTGCTGTTGAAAACACCATGGCAGTACTTCAAAAACATAAACATAGATTTACTATGTGATCCAGCGATTCCACTTCTAGGCACATGCCCACGAGAATGGGAAATAAAAGTTCGCACAAAAACTTGTCTACAAATGTTGATAACAGCATTATTCAAAACGACTGCAAAGTGGAAACACCCCAAATGGTCCTCAAATGATGAATGCAGAAACAAAATATGGTGTACCCATATAATGGGATATTATTTGGCAATAAAAAGGAATAAAGTACTTGTACATGTTACAGCATGAAAGAATCTTGAAAACATCATTTTAAGTAAAAGAAGCTAGACACAAAAAGCCACTTGTATGATTCCATTTATATGAAATGTCCACAATGGGCAAATTCATAGAGATAGAAGGTAGATTGGCGGTTTCCAGAAGCTGACTGGGACATGATGATGGGAAGTAACTGCTAGCAAGTATGAAGTTTCTTTTACAGCTGATGAAAATATCCTGGAATTAGACTGAGATAGTGGTGATGGTTGCACAACCTTAAAAATCTACTAAAAAAACACCGAATTGTAAACTTTAAAATGGTGAATTGGGTGGTATATAAGTCATATCTCAATTTTTTTTCAAGTTAGGGGAAAACATTTCTGAAAATATTTCTCTATAATAAAAGAACTAGGAGCTTTATTTTGAACAGACTGGAAGGAAGAATGTGATAAGAGGGGAGATAAATGTAATAAGAAAAACATCTAAGGAACACAGAGTGTGGGTACAATTAAATTTTTCATTGAAGGCGGTTAAGAGCACAAATGAAAGTCAAGAAAATTTTAAAAGTGATAAGGAAAAAGAACTCTAAAAGAATAATATAAAATTCAGAGCATAATGACAAAAATATAAACCAAAACAAGAAACAGGCACAGAGAATAAAGAGTGAATTCTCATGCTAAGTCTTATGAATATGCATTTTCTTAGGAGTTACTGTACTTTTCCTTAATTGTTATGAATCATTTTGTTTATCTAGCTTGTAAAGTCAATGAAGGAAACATCAATTCTTTCTTGTTCACTGCTGCATTCACCCTACCCACCAATTCTCAAGGCAGAGTTTGGCGTGTAGTAGGTAATCAATAAATATTTGTAAAATTAACTATATTAGTTGTATGCCAAAGGGACAAACCAGAACAAAAGGACAGAATTGATCACAGTTAGAATAGAAAAAAAATTCTGAGCTCAATCAATAGCAATCCAGAATTTGAAGGGATTTCTAACATCTAGATAAATTTAATTAGAAACCCATATAATAAGAAAAAGTTGGGTTTTAAGAATAAATAAAATAACTATAAATATTCAGACTTCTCTGAATGCCAAAGATGATGGAGGAGCAATGTTTTCAGACTTTTAAGGTAATCGGACTGTGACCCAAGAATTAAATGCCAACTCAAGGGATCACTTACACGCTAAGCCAAAGTAAAGAGGCTCTCAGGTAAAAAGGGCTCGAAAATATACCTGTTCTGTACCCTGCCTGGGAAAAAATATCATAAAATCCAGCAAAATTAAAAGTGGATTTAGGCACAGGAAAGGTATAATATAAAGAAACAGTAATAAACATGGAAATAAGTTAAATAGAGCTAAAGCATTATTAGAATAAATAATAATTATAAGTAGAGTTAAATTTAATACAAATCCAAAAATACTTATTGGGAGAGAAGATAATAATTTATGGTGTTTCTGAATCTCTTTCATGGCCTAGCAAACATAGAAAACAGTATTTTTATTAACATAAGTGGACAAGGCTTCTGTCAGCCTCAGGCCCTACTAGGCAGCCCTATTAGCTGAGGGAGCCAGCATCTGGGCATAGCCGTAGCCCAGGGTGCCCAATTGCACATAAATTTAGATTTTGCTGTCCTTGAGATGGAAAACCAATAGACAGTTTTAATAACAAGCAAATGGTAGGAGGAAAAAAAATCATGGAACAAATCTCAGTATATACTGTACCTTAATTTGACTAAAATGTATTTTGCAAAATTAGCATACACACACATTCACACAAATGTTACCGTATTATCTGGAAGAAAATAGTAGGAGAGTTTGATTGATTTCTTTACACTTTTCCTTATTTTCTAAATATTCTACAATAAAATGTGGGTTTTTTTGTAATCTCCAAACTACTGAAGATAGTATAAAGTTTTCTTAAAAATGTTTATTTTGTCTTATTGCAAACAGTCAACAGTTTAATGAAACAGGACAGTTTTGCCTCAGATTCATTTTATAATATATAATATATAGATTATAAATAAATAAGCATCCAAGTATGTAGCTATGTTGATGAACATTGTTTGCTGTGTAGTATATCCATTCATTTAACGAGTGTTATAATGATATTTATTCAAAATATTCTTAGTCGCTATAATTTCCAAAGATAGCTTAATTTCCTTTAAGCACTTTGACTCTTTTTGACATTCATTCTCCTTAACTTTGTCTGAAAGTCTCTCCACCCCCTCACCTCCTCCACTTCCCAGGCAGCTTGTCCAGAGGACTAAACAATTTTGTGTTCAATTCCTTAGCTGCTCATTTAATTTCTTTTCCTTAGAAGAGCCATCGTCTTTCTGCTTCCTTTGATCCCCGTGAATGTATCTTTGCCCTATTCTGTCCTAATTTACTATTTAATTTTGTCAACTTTGATTTTTGTTATTCTCTAAGCAACATGAGAGAGAACAGTTCCATAGTCCTGGGCATTCTACAAATCTAATCTTTGGCTGTCCCAATCGGAAAGAGAATTTTTTTTGATCACCCTACTTGTTTTCTCCGTACTCTGTGTTATTTATGGTAATTGAACCAGCTGCCACATAGCTAAGCCCGGAAATCTTGGTGGTTTAACACACTAAAAATCGTTTTTTCATTCATGTTGCTGTTTAATACTACCCTTCTTCTTCTGGTAGCTACTCCATCTGAAACTTGTGGCCCCAAGATTACTGAGGAAAGGAAAGAACTGAGATAAGATGATTTTAGGGCTCATCCTAGAAGTGGCATATGCAATTTCTGACCACATTTCATTAACCAGAATTTACCCAACCACAACCTAACTGCACAGGAAGCGGAGTTTTGCTGTGTGCCCTAGGCGAGCAACTGGTGAGGCAAGACATAGCATTGTTTTGGCCGCATTCTCTGAGACATATTCTCAGTGTCTATTTACTAAAGCTGGGTTTCTTGAGAAACTCTCTCAACACAGTTTTCCTTTTAGTTTAATAAAACATTGAACATGTGTCAAAATGTTTTCCATCACCAGTGTTATAGACAAATCAGAGGATGCTCAAATGTTTGCTGTAATTATGGATAATAATCTAGCTCTCTCGGCTTTTGTACTCCAATACAGTGGAGAGCAGTTTATATGCTTTTGCAAACCAATATAATTATTGGTGCTTTGAGGCTTATTGATGTATAGCCTGGCAAATACTTCTCACTTGTTCTGTTGAATTTTCTTACCCCAAATTTGAGGTAAGAAGGCCCCAGGCCTTTCATTCAGTGGCACACAGCAGGTTTTAATATATATTTGTAGATTAAATACATTTGTCATAATCTATCTGGGAAGGTGGCAGTTGAGATAGAAGGAAAGAAGCTTTTGGATTCCTGGTAACTTTGATTCTTCTCATTCCCTCAGACATTGGGGCAGAACACAAGAGCCTCTTCCCTTTTCTCTCCTGTTTTTTTTTCCCAGGGCCAAATATAGGTATAATGGGATAAGGGGCAGTACATAGCTTAGTGGGGGTCAGAAAGAGAAGAGAATAAAGGAGGGATCTGCACATTTACGTAACTCAACTGATAAATTGTAAACTCAAAGCTAAAAGTTAAGCTATTGCTATTTTTTGACATCCTATGAGAAGTAGAAGCAATGTCATTCGATATGTGGTTAATACCAGAGATGGTGGAGGCATTGCTCTTAATGGCTTTAGTTGACACCAGGTTGACTGTGCTCAAATTCCTTAGAAGTCAGGCAAAATTATTTTCCTTTTTAAATGTCTGGTAGAAATAAGAGAATCATTTATCAAAAGCAGCAATAAGGAACAATTGATTCAAATTTTCAGTGTCTTCTCACTGGAACCTATGTAATTACAAGTAAACACTACACACATATGCAAACTGGAAGCAGTTAATAGTGTTTCACTGGTAAACCCAAATCTTCCCAATGAAAGCTTTCATAAAAAAAACATCAAGACCACCCTGTTCCACTGGATTTCCAGCCAAAATTAATTAGGGCCTAATCAAGAGAAGCACTCACCTTGACTTTCAATGAGCCATAGATAAATAATGAACTAAGTTTCCCTTGTTGATAAAAAGGGCTTAAAAAGAAAGATGTTGGACTTCCCTGGTGGCACAGTGGTTTAGAGTCCGCCTGCCGATGCAGGGGACACGGGTTCGTGCCCTGGTCCGGGAAGATCCCACATGCCGCAGAGCGGCTGGGCCCGTGAGCCATGGCAGCTGAGCCTGCACGTCCGGAGCCTGTGCTCCGCAACGGGAGAGGCCACAACAGTGAGAGGCCCGCGTACCGCAAAAAAAAAAAAAAGAAAGAAAGATGTTAAAAAAAAAAAAAAAAAGAAGGCTTAATAGTTGGTTTGGAGATAGTCACCTAGGGCCCATCTCTGTATTTTTCCTCTTAATGTCTCTCTGTAAAGCCTCACCATAGCCCTCTGACATGTCAAGAAAGAACATGGGCCAAAAATGTAGGCTTAGATAAAGGCAAATGGGGTGCATTTCTGTCTTTAAGAACAATGCATATGACAACAAATCTCTTGTAAAAACACCATCTCCAGCGGCCACTGGGAGAAACAAGTGCTGGGGAGGATGAGCTATATATAGGTCTGGATCGTTTTGCACCGAGATTTTGATCACAGAATTTTTTTTTTCCTTTGAACTCAGGAGGGCACCTTAATCACAAAAGTAACCAGTTCATATCTCTTTATTATATGCATTTCATTGTGCTTGTATAATGGACTTTGAGCTCAAAACAACTCTTGTTGATGCATCTTTAAAGGCAAAGCATTTATTTATCCAAAGAAGTCCATACTGCAATTTTCATATTTCACAAAACTGAGTTACAAGTTACTTGTCTGGATGGGAACTTAACCAGTGGTCAAGAAACATCGATTCTACAGGTCAGGTTCACACGAGACAGACACCCTGGATCTGAGTGAGAAGTTTGTGGGTTGGACTTATCATTTCTCTTTCAACCATGTCCTATTTGGAAGAGGATAATAGTGCCCGACAGATCTTTTGTTTAGTGCTTCTTATATATAGTAAAATACTGTAATTTAACAGCTTGCTGGGGGAACAAGAATTTGTTCCAGTTCCTGATTTAAATGTTTATGCTAATTGCTATTTATTGGCCCAGATGCAAATGATAGGTTGGCCAAAGTGAAATTTTACGACGAGCAAACTCCCCCCTTTTGTGCAAATTGAAAAAGTGAAACAAGAGGAGGATGAAATGAGCCGAAGATGGTCTTAATGGCTGCTTTTTAATGGGGAAGATAAAATTAAGACTGATTTACGTGGCCAACTCCCCTGTTTTCTCTTATCAGCTCATTTGGCAGGAAAAATGGAAAAGTAATTGTTCCTCTTTCAATGTGGGCCTCAAACCATTATTTATTGGCTGAAATTAATCGTTGTTTATCCTTCATTCACGTGGAAACCGCTCTATCAGCATTATGAATCCCAGCAGCTCAACTAGTCCCTTGCAGTTTAGTCGACAGCAAGCTTGGATGTTGATGAAGCGTGCCTTAATTTTCTGGGCTGTAGGAGTTAATGAAAACTCCTTTCCGAGGTGGACATATTTGTATTTCTACAACATTAATAACAAAGACCACACTTTCTCTTTGGCAGCAAATAAACTTTTTCCAAAAAAAAAGAGGAAAGATGATTGAAAGAATGGTGCTTGGGGGAAAAAAAATGGAAATAGAATCGTGAAACCCATTTGTTCTCCCTTCAAGTCCATCTAAAACACGAGGAGACGTGTAGACACTTGGGAAGTTGTATGTGGATGCAAGCGCTCCTGGGAATATCCTGCCAATTGGTAAAGGTGAAATGAAGATACTGTGGAAGCCATACAGCCAAGAAGAATGACTTCTTAGGTTTTTTTTTGCTTCTGCTTTGCCTCTTCTCAACGGGGCTTGATGCATGTAACTGACAGCCTGTGGTTTTTCTGGGACAGAGATTCCTGTATCGCCTCCTGTTCTTCCTCAGGGGACCATCTGGAACTGACAGTCTGTCCTCCAGACTCATATCTGCCTCTTTCCAATCAACCCGTCAATCACCATGCATTCGTGCACACATTATGGGCCCAACAGGGCTCCTTTGCTGTGGGATAAGCAGACAGAGCCAGAGCGCCCTCCACATCAACTAGAAGCCCAGCGATATGTCAAGAATCAGATAAAATCTCTAGGAAACACTTATGGGGGTGCAGGTTGAAACTGCGGGTTTTTCAGAGACACGTAGTGTCTGTCTGTGGGTTCCTTTAGATCCCACCTCTGGCATTTTCCTGGCAAGACCAATCTCTGCACTCTTGCCTGATTATATTCTAAGGTTTTAATCTAGGAGGATACGTGAGTAAATGTTTTCGTGAATCCCCAGCTTCCATAGTCAGAATTTAAATTACCTTGCCACATAGTAGTGGTTTTTTTTTAATTTTTATTGGAGTATAGTTGATTTACAATGTTGTGTTAGTTTCAGGTGTACAACGAAGTGAATTAGTTATAGATATACATATATCCACTCTTTCTTTAGATTCTTTTCCCAAATAGGCCATTACAGAGTATTGAGTAGATTTCCCTGATTAGTTATCTATTTTATATATAGTAGTGTGTGTATGACAATCCCAATCTCCCAGTTTATCCCTCTCCCCCTTACCCTCAGTAACCATAAGTTTGTTTTCTACAACTGTAACTTTATTTCTGTTTTGCAGATAAGTTCATTTGTACCCTTCTTTTAGTTTCCACGTGTAAGCGATATCATGCCACACAGTAGCTTAACAGATGCTGTGAGCATAGGTTCTCACTTAAAATTTTTTGTTTGGCTTTTAATATTTTTTCTGAGTGGAAAATAAATAGCATATATCCTTCAACTTTGTAATGGCTATTAAATATAATTGAGCTATTACTCTATGTGCATTTTTATCTTGTTTTTAAAGTTATTTATTCATTCTTTAATTCAACAATATTTAATGAGCACATACTGTGTGTTAAATACTATTGAGGCAGGCGAACATAGAGCAGTGAACCAAAGAAACAAAAGTCCCTGCCTCCATTCTAGTAAATTCTTAATAGTATGAGAATATCTTATCTCTTTAAATTCTCCATCTTCATAATTATGAATAGCCACATATTAGTCCATTTATATAACATTTACTTAATTTCCTACAGGAAAGCAAGTAAGCAAGTCACTAATTTGCTATTATAAATAATTCAGTGATAGAAATCTTTATGCATATCTGTTTTCTTTATTTCTGATTATTTTCTTAGGATGTCCAGATTCTCTGGGGTCTGATTTTGGGCTCTCAGCCTGAATTTACACCAGAATCACACCATCCCATGCTTAATAAATCGGCATGTCCTTGGTAGGGCTCAAGCATATATATTTTTGATTGTCAGACAAAGTTTAGAATATTATCTAATTATGATCATGCAGTGTCACTTCAATTTTGTTTCTGATTGCATACTTATAGACTTACTAAGTTTATATATTACATATAATATGTATGATATGTATAATCTCAAATTTCTCTAATTTTTAGTATTAAAGTACTGTAATAAAACCGTTGTTGAACAGCTATCCTGTTGGTAAGTTCCTGTAGACAGAAGCTGGATGCAGTCTTTCTTGTTCTACTAGAATTTGTATTTTAAATGAAATGCCATAAGAATGATACATACTTTGCAAATGAAAAGATAAGAGAAAAAAAGGTTTACATTTATCTCAACAGTTCCTCACCTTCCTTCAGAAGAATTTTCTCGTTATATTGCAAAATTGATTTTGGAATCCATATTATGGATTTCTATATACTGATGCTATCTTTCAACTATTTCTATTGACTCTCCATTCGCACTTAACTGTATTAAAAAATAAACAAAATTATCAATCTTACTAATTCACGGGATGTTAAAAAAATAAAGTCCTATTTCTAAGTAAGATTCCTTCTAATTGGTGAACAAGATAACCTTTTAGATTATTTGGTTTTTGATTGGGAGTGGTAGTAAGTTTGTGTGGGTATGGTGAGGTAGAGAATTATTGCCTGGTGAGAGGTTTGGAATCTAATACCTTGGAATTCTTTCCTGCAGAAAAATTGTACTCTAGCCTGACTTTTTAAAACTGAGATGTCTTACAATTAAAAAGCAGAGACAAAATAATCATTTTGTTTTAAAATTTTAAAGTGTGAATACAGTTAAAAAAAAAACAAAAAAAGAAACCTTGGAGATCCATACATCAATTGGTCACTAAACTCACTTAAAGCTGCCTGGGAGCCAAGACAAAAAATGGGAAATCTATACTTCTTATTGGTCTAATGGAGTACAAGATCATTCAGAAAAGCAATCTTCCCTCTGACAGGTTTTATAAGATGCTACAGTCAAAACGCCTTTGAAATTTAAATGGAAGGTATTTTCAGAGAGTCAGAAAGATTTCCCAAACCTCTCCAGACTTTCTATTCCATTCTGCTTCTCATTCTCTTAATCATTTCTGTTTTCCTCTTTAAAATTTGGCATTTCTTAGGTTGACTTTTAAGAGCTGCTGTCAAAGACAAGTAGACTGACTTCTCAGGATGACTCCACCCCAGCCTTCCAGACTCTTGAGCTATTTAATGCAAGTGCAGAGAACTCACCAGAAGACAGATAGATTTGACTCAGTTCAACTTTACTAGCTTTTTTCTAATTATTTCATTAAATTCCATTAGACAAGGGACAGGAATGGACATTTTTACTATTTAAAGTTTTTAAAAATATTTTTATGATTTAAATGGTTAAAATTACGTAAGATTATTCTTAGCCATTTGAGATTATTCTCATGTGTTTTCACTGTTATGAGAGTCTACTTTGTTAATTATTCATCTTTATAGTTGACCCCTTCATGATGCTATACAAATTATTGACTACTCTTTGACATTGCTGGTCAGTGTATTTTCCAGGAAAGTTCTTTGATAGAGAACATATTTTGTATTGAAATAAATTCCTAGTCCCAAGATGGCACCTCTTCTGACTGCATGCCATGTCAACAAACCTAAAGGTAGATAATTTTTGTGTTCCAATAAATGCCCCCTTCATCAGAAATGCAGTGTATCCAATCAGCCAGTTCCCCAAACGCCAAGGCAACTCTGGGCTCCACACTTTACTTCCCTGTTCTTTTTCACCCCAAACAAGGGGTGACCCCAGCCAATCAGATATTTTTTTGTCTCTTCCTTGTTCTTTTTATTTTTTAATTAAAATAAGACTATTTTTATTCAATGGCTGAATCAATTTTCTGGGAAATATTAAAATACCATTTCAGACATCTTTTCTGTGTCACATTATATGCTCTTAGCCTCACCAGTCTTTATTCTAGCTGCTGCAGACATGACCAGATCTCTGATTAACTTCACGTAAGCACAGCCTGATAGGATCTCTGTTCAAATACCTCTCCCCTCCTACCTGGACCACCCTTGTGATAGGCTGACCAACTTGTCCTGGTTGGCCCGGGGCTTTCCTGCTTTCAGCACTGCAAGTCTCTCATTCTGGGAAACCCCTCCTTTTCCAGCACCAGATCCACTGGCCACTTTCTTCTTTATCCTGTAAAAGCTTCCTGTCTTCTGCCCCATTTTACAGTTCTCTGGGTCCTTGAGAATCGAGACTCCTGACTTCATGAAATGTTAAATAGTTTGTATCACCTAAATTGCCTTCTTTAATCATTTTTTAATACTTGGTATTGTAGTTCTCAGAAAATAGGAATATTTACTTTTTTAAAGGGAGTATTAGGGTCTTAGAAATAGCAGCAACATTCACTTACAAGTAGCAATTTAAAATTTTAATTTATTTACCTCATATGTATGTATCACTCATTTTCCCCTATGTTCTACACACTTACACTGTTCTAAGTGCTTTAAAAATACTATCGAACTGAGACACAGAGAGGTTCAATCATTTGCCTTAGGTCACACAGCTGGGAGGTAGCAGAGTCAGAACTGAAATCCAGGCATCTCAGCCTCTAAGTCTTTATCTACTAGGTTCCCTATTCCTTCAACATCCCTCACCAACAAAAGAAAAAAAAAGTCTGTCATTGGGATTTGTAAGACATGGTCAAAGTTCCGTAGTTCAACACTTTACAAAGCCTCCCTTCATTTGTGCAACTTTTGGAGTCATCATTTTATCCTCTTCCTCGTAGGGATTGATAGATAAAATAGACGCTACCTAGTTTAATTTGAATTTTTGATATACAATGAATACTTGTTTAATATAATCATGTTCCCAATATTGCAAATTTCACTGGTTGTTTTGTATTCTTATTTGCTGAATTTGACAACCCTCTCTCATTCCCTGCACCTTGAAATTTCTCAAAGTTTTACTCTGTATTTAATACCTCCCGTTCTGGCTACCATTCTCTCCTTACCCAGGAATCCATCTCTGTCCTGCTCACTCTGCTGGACCTACACTCTCCAAAGGACCAATGATCAGTGGCCTGGCCTTGGTCCCCATCTTCTCAGAACTCTCAGCTACATTGTAGAATTTTGATAGCATGACCATACAATTTAACATCAAAATTAGACACTTCTATGCTAAAGAAATAGGTGAAACTGAAATTATCTAAGGAACATCAGGACTTATGGTCAAACTGAATGTTGATTACCCCATCATTCTTAAACTTGCTTTTTTTCTTGGTTTCTAGTATGTTACCCTATTTCTTACACCTTTAATTCTGAACACTTCAATCCTCTTCACTAGAATAGTTTTTTCTTTACCTCCCTCCTACTAAATGCAGAATTTAAAGTATCAATATATGGCCTTATTCTTTTTTTTTCCATTTATAATCTTTTTCGACACTCTCAAGAAAGTCCATGAAGGCAGGAATTTCCGTTTATTTTGGTATACTCGTATACTGCCATCACCCAGAATAATGCCTGGAATATAGCAGGTGCTCAGTAAAGAGTTGCTAAATAATTAAACATGGGGGTAGTATAAATTATTTGTGATTCCCTGTCCCCAGATTTAGATGACTAGATATGATTGCTTCCCAGAATATATTTCCAACTGTCTCTTACATATATTTGTCTCTGTCTCCCAGATGTTACAAGATAAATATATATATATGAATCATAATAATATGTAACATTTACATAGTTTTTACTACTTCACATATACTAACTTATTCATTTTCACAACTGTATCATTATACCTGTTTTGCGGATGTGGAAACTGTGGCTCAAAGAGGTTTAAGTTATGTGTCTAAGGGCACAAGGATAGGTAAGTAAGAGCCAGGATTTGAACCTGTACAACCTCTGAAAACTGCATGTAGAAAGCTGAATATATCATCTCTACTTTCAGATCTCTGCCTCTTCCTGTGTTATGGCGTAGCTGGAGAACTTCCCAAGGGCCTTCCATTTGCTGGGGCCAGGAGCGCTTCTCAGGGAGAGTCCAATTGTTCATAACTTGTGTTCTTTGCAGCAGCAAGTCACAGAACCTCAGACGCCTCCTCCTGTATTCTTACGCTAGCTGCCACCATGCACAACACCTCTTGAGAGTCTGTTCACTCCCACACCCCCTATTCCTACAGTCTGATTGTCAGGGGAGGCACAATTTCTCCAGCATTGCCTTTCCATGCTTTCCGCTACAAACAAGTGCATAATCCCAAATTGTGAGAAGGGGTCATAAAAATAAATGCTTAGGGAAATATTGCTCTTCAAGGTTCTAACAGTCATCACCCTGCCCTATATAATTCCTATATCTCTGCTGACAGTAACTAATCAGAAGCCCAATAGAAATTTGTACTTTTCTTTATCTTCGAAGTAGGCTGCACCAACCCTCTACCTTTCTTTTTACCGTTGCGGAGCACAAGCTCCGGATGCGCAGGCTCAGCGGCCATGGCTCAGGGGCCCAGCCGCTCCACGGCATGTGGAATCTTCGCGAACCGGGGCACGAACCCGTGTGCCCTGCATCGGCAGGCGGACTCTCAACCGCTGCGCCACCAGGGAAGCCCTCTACCGTTCTTTTGACCCTACCTAAATGATGGGTCTTTGTCTAAATGAAGACTCATCGGTTATTCAACCTCACTGCACAGCAAAATGTCTGGCATATGACAGAGGTTCAAAAATATGTATTAAATGAATGGATAAGTAAATATCTAAATATGGTGCAACCAAGAGCACAGTCTTTTATAGAGATCAATGGAATGGAACTGAGGATCTAGAAATAAACTCTTAAATTTACGGTCAGGGCTTCCCTGGTGGCGCAGCGGTTGAGAGTCCGCCTGCCGATGCAGGGGACGCGGGTTCGTGCCCCGGTCCAGGAAGACCCCACATGCCGCGGAGCGGCTGGGCCCGTGAGCCATGGCCGCTGAGCCCGCGCGTCCGGAGCCTGTGCTCCGCAACGGGAGAGGCCACAACAGTGAGAGGCCCATGTACAGAAAAAAAAAAAAAAAAAAAAAAAAAATTTACAGTCAGTTGGGGTTCAACCAAATGGAAACAGCTCAATATCCAACAACTGGTGAATGAATAAACAAAATATGTGCTATCCAAACAATGGAATATTATTTATCAGTAAAAAGGAATGAACTACTGATACAGGCTACAACATGGATGAACCCCCAAAACGTTATGCTAAGTAAAAGAAACCCAATACAAAGACCACTTAGTGTATGATTCTGTGTATATAAAGTGTCCCCAAAACCCCCCAACTCTAGCAGAAAGTAGATTAGCAGTTGCATAGGATTCAGCGCGGGAGTGAGGAATGACTGAAAACGGACATGAACAATCTTTGGAGAATGATAGAAATGTTCTAAAATTGCACTGTGGTGAAAGTTGCACAGTTCTGTAAATATACTAGAAGTCATTGAACTGTACATTTAGAATGGGTAATTTATACCTCAATAAACCTGCTCTGAAAAGGGGGGTGGAGAGAGAAGGATTGGAAGTTTGGGATTAACAGAGGCAAACTAGTATATATAGGATGGATAAGCAACAAGGTCCTACTGTCTAGCACAGGGAACTATATTCAATATCCTGTGATAAACCATCATGGAAAAGAATGTGAAAAAGAATATATATATATATATATATATATATATATATATATATAACTGAGACATTTTGCTGGACAGCAGAAATGAACCCAACATTGTAAAGCAGCTATACTACAATAAAAATTTTAAAATATTTAAAAAATCAAAGAAAATAATAAATAAAAAGTAAAAAAAGACAATCTTCCTAACACTGATTCAAGTTTTACACATTCCTCATCATTCAGACCCTGTCCTTTATTCCATGAATGCAGCTATTGTTGACATTTACCTATTTGATTTGAATATGTCACTATGTATTCACTTACTTCAGAAATAGTTATTGAGCATCTAATATGTGCCAGGCCATGATATGGGTGTGGGGATGCAGCAACTAACAACAGTCTTTAGGGAGCTTTCATTCCAGTGTGGAGAACAGATCCTAGCCTACCTTGAAAGGCAAGTTTCTGCCGTTAATTTGCAATGGTCCTCTAGGTGGCCCTTTCACCTTTTAGGAGTCATTTTCTTCATCTGTGAAACGCTAATTATAATCTCTGTGTTGCTTACCACATAGGATGTTTGAAGAGAATCAAGTGAGATGAGTCTTGTGAAAAGTCCTGTAGTTGTAAGAAATACTACATATTTAAGGTGACAAGGTCTGTGCATAATTCAAAGCATAGCAAGCCTATAGTTCTACGGAAATGTAAACAAACACATGAAATTTCCATGAATCTGGAACCAGGGGGATTCATCCCCAGTCCTCAAGTATGTGTAAATTTTTAGTAATGGTGCTGAAGATGGTGTAACTGAATATTTTATCAGAACAGTCAAGGTTACCCTTCAAAGCAGTTATAGAATTATCTTCTCCTAACTAAATATAGTTACCTTAACAAACCGAAGGGCTTCCCCGTGAGCCCAGTGAAATGGCCTTTATATTTGAGGTACTCACTTAGAAAATAATAAAGGAAAAAATTTGCTAAATTTGCAGTTTTTCTACCTTAGAACTTTGAGTTTAAGTGGCTTGGAGGGAAAGATATTTTTTACATGGGATATAGTTAGGAAAAAGAAACACAGCCTTAAAAAATAAAAGGTAACAATTTTTATTGGAGAAAGGAGATATGTATAGCTTTACAGTTTATCTCTTGGGTCTTTTTAATCTTCTGGAATTTAAAAATGATTGCCCTGGACACAAATTTTCTCTTTCTTGATTCTTTATTTAACCTTTGAATCGAGTAAAAAACAGTCTCAGTTTTATTAGTTATAAAGATTAAAGTTGACCTTTACTTCTTCCTTTTTCACATTCAAAACTTTGGTCACTTTGCCTCTTTAATATGAGATGGTTATATAAAATTGATCCAGCTACAAATGATGTAGGAATTTAAGGGTCTCATTGAGGCTAGTCTTTATTAATTAATTATAAGGTGCATTAATTACACTATAAATGATAATTAACCTTTTCTCTGACCTATTGCTGGTTTTCTCATTGGTTTCACACTTTCTGCAAATGAATATTTAAGCTTGAAACTTCGAAAAACTAACTTCATTAGTAAAATTTCCTACATTGCTCAGAAGTTTTGAAAGTGCTTGATAAGTTGTAAAATTATGATATGCCTGTAATTTAATAACAGTATTATTATATACTCAATTTTGTTGTTTGCTGATTTCTCTTCAAACAGCTTCCTCAGTATTAAATCATGAGCTTTGCATTGTTCCTCCTTTGTTTCCTAACTTCTTTTTTTTTTTTCTTTGCGGTATGCGGGCCTCTCACTGTTGTGGCCTCTCCCGTTGCGGAGCACAGGCTCCGGACGCGCAGGCTCAGCGGCCATGGCTCACGGGCCCAGCTGCTCCGCGGCATGTGGGATCTTCCCGGACCCGGGCACGAACCTGTGTCCTCTGCCTCGGCAGGCGGACTCTCAACCACTGCGCCACCAGGGAAGCCCATTTCCTAACTTCTTTTCCTCAAAATTCTCGTCCACTTTCCTTTCCGATACCACCTTTGTCTTTGTCTCCTTTTCTCTGATTTGAAAACATGCATGGCCTCAATATTCTGTCTTCAGCTTATCTCTGGGTTTTGTTTTTGTGTTTTTTTTCCATCTACACTTTTTCCTTTAATGATTCCTTTTATTTCCTAACGATGTCTCTTGAATTATTTTATTTTACATGTAATTCATTTTTCTTATTTACCAGTTCATGGGGCTTTAAAGCATCATTGATGTGTATGTGGACCCCAAATCTATAATGTACAGTCCTGACATTTCTTCAAACCCTAATCTCACACTTCCACCTGTGCCCCAGGTCATATTTTGGATATACCCTGATATGTTCGATCTCATTTCACGAATCTAACTCATAATCTTTCTCCCCAAACTAGGTCTTTCTACTCATATTCGCATTTCTATTCTACACCCTAACCTTAGCACCACCACTCTTTCATTTCCTTCACACTCTATATTCAAACAATCTCCAACTTCTCTATGGATTCAGCTGCTAAAACGCCACTTTCTCTATACCCTAGAAAACCTTCCTGTATCTTTAAAACCCTCATTAATACTTGCCTGGACTCATTGCAACAGTCTGCTAATTGGCATCACCTTTGCAAAATCCAGATCTCTTAAGCTAGCATTCTAATCTCATTCGTGATCTAGCTCCAACTGACTTTCCACACTTCTTTCCTATTAATTTTCTATGGTCCAGCCAAACATAATAATTCATCTTGTTTTAAAAATAGCCCCAAATTTGTGTACCTTTGTTTACCCACTGACTTTTGTCTTTAATGTGCTCCCCACTCCTTTAACCGGTTGAAATACCATTTTCTTCATGTTCCAGCACAAATACCTCACTTCCATGAAGCCAATGTGTTCTCCTTTCGCTCTGAATTCCCACAGAAACTTGTATGTGTTCAATGGCTCTCATTCCATATAGCTGATATGGTAGCTATAAATGCATAGCATCTCCCTCATTGCGCTTTGAGGCTGAGTCTCACTAGCTGGCTCAGTGCTTTGCCCCTGAAAGGCACACAGTACGCAATTGTTGAATGATAACTCTCTTGACCATGTCATTGGGTCTTGATGTTGTGATTATCTTAAGACATTAGTCACCAGGCTAACTTCACTGAACCATCCCATTGGATTTCCTGAATCATGCCTTCTTAAAGATGAAGGGCCAAGTATTCAATAATAGTGCTTAATATTTTCCTGGACCACGTACATTGCAGAGATAAAAGGAAACGGCCCTCTAGGGAATTTCGAAATGTCCTTGAAGGGTGTTAAATGAATATAGGTATCTCCAGGCTTTTAAAAATTGTCTTCTGATATATGAAAAATGTCCACGTGGATTAAAAATCCATCATTCAGTGGGTACTAATGGGAGCAAGACCTGCGAAGGTAAAACACACAGTGTAAGGCTGCAAGAGCCTTCATGGCAAAACGCAATGGCACCTTGAGACCTGAAGCAAATAAACTTCAGTGAGAACACTTACATAAAGACACACTCACCCATTATGTCTCCTCTCTACGAGGACAGGACATGAACTTGCTGGGTCTCTCTTTGAGTCTGGTGACCACATTTATCCTGAAGTGGTCATACACTTACTTGTTAAATATGGCCCCATTTTAGAATATTAAAAAGAATATTATTTCTGGTTTTCAGAGGGATGCTGTCCCTTGCACCTATTATGGAGGAGATCAACTGTTATTGGAAAACTGCAGAGAAAAGATAGGCAGAATACAAACCCTGAGACTTGGAAAATACCACATGAAACAAGAATTATATTAAAGTCCAACTTACAGGGGGAAAAGGGCAAAAGTGAGGCAGTGGTTGCTTTCAAATGATGATTGGATAACTGGCCTTGCCATATTTTGAGGTTTTAGGATTGAATATTTCAAGTTCCTAGTCTTGCTTGTGTAAATCTAGATATGAGAACAGAGGTTAAACCAACTTAGACTTTTTGTACGTGAAACCTCAAGTTGTCTATAACCTCAAAGACATGCTGCCAATGACTTTAACTCCCACCCCAATCTGACTCCTCAGGTATATTCCTGAGAATCACAAATTCTTTATCTTGCACGTTTATGGTTGAAAAATGATTTCCCACATCCAAAAGGAAATTAGATAATTCTAGAGTACGTGACTTAGAATAAATATTATAGGAGTTTCTTTTTTAGCAATTTTGTGATGTCTTTCACATACTATATAATTCCCTCATTTGAAGTGTACAATGCAATGGATTTTAGTGTATTCACAGAAATGAGCAATCATCACCACGGTCAATTTTAAAATATTTTCATCATCTCCAAAAGAAACGTATACCCTTCAGCTATCCTTCCTCTATTCACCTCGTTCATCTCTCCCCCTTCCCTAAACAACCACTCATTTACTCTCTGTCTCTATAGATTTCCCTTTTCTGGACTCTCATATGAATAAATCATAGAAAATATGATCTTTTGTGGCTGGCTTGTTTCACTTAGCATGTTTTCAAGGTTCTTCAATGTTGTAGCGTATATCACTACATTCATTCCTTTTTATGGCTGAATAATATTCCATTGTATGGAGATATATATATATATATATATACAATATGTATTGATTTGTGTTGATGGACATTTGGGTTGTTTCCACTTTTGGCTATTATGCATAATACTGACCTAAATTATCATGTACAAGTTTTTGTATGGATATGTTTTCTTTTCTCTTGAGTACAGGCAGACATTGGAGGTACTTCAGGTTTGGTTCCAGAGCACTACAATAAAGTGAATATCACAATAAAGCAAGTTACATGAATGTTTTGATCTCCCAGTGCATATAAAAGTTATGTTCACCCTATACTGTAGTCTATTAACTGTGCACTAGCATTATGTCTAAAAAGTACATAACTTAATTAAAAAATGCTTTTTGCCGAAAAATGCTAACAGTCATCTGACAATGCAGTGCAATAAAATGAGGTCTGCCTATATATATCCAGAAGATCTAGAAGTGGAATTGCTAGATCTTCTGGTAAATCTATGTTTAATCATTTGAGGAATGACCAGACTGTTTTCCAAAGCAGCTGCACCAGTTTGCTTTCCCATCAGCAGTGCAAGAGGATTATGGTGCCTGCTTATTCTCGACAACCTTTGTTACTGTCTGAATTTTTTGATTCTAGACATTCCAGTGGGTGTGAAGTGATACCTCATTGTGATTTTGCTGTGTAGTTCCCTGACAACTGATGATGTTGAACTGTTTCCACTCACAACGCTGCTGCAACCAAATGTGTCGGAGGGTTTTTTTTTTCCCATATCAACCGATTCTCCAGCTCTCTAGGCACCAATTCAGTTCTGACACTAACTACCCTGGAGATAGCACAGACCCCGCTGAGTTAAGGGTTCAGTCCCACAAGACTGCTGCCACTTCAGACAACCTAGTTGCAAGTTTCAGATTGCCACCTGTACTTCTGATCAACTGGCTATAAATCAGGGGTTCCCACAACCCACTCCCTCTTTTCAATAGTTTACTAGAAAATGGCTCATACAACTCAGGAAAGCACTTTACTTACTATTTCCAGTTTATTAAATAGGATGTCATAAAGGATACAAATGAACTTCCAGATAAAGAGGTAGATAGGATGAGATTCAGGAAAGTCCCAAGCCCAGGAGTTTCTATCTCCACAGAGTTGGGATGCACCATTCTTCTGTCCCATGGATGTGTTCATCAACCCAGAAGCTCTCTAAAGCCTGTTGTTTAGGGCTTTTTATAGAGGTTTCATCATGTGGGCATGATTAATTATTAAATCAATCTCTAGCTCCTCTCCTCTTCTCTGAGGTTGGGGATGAGACTGAAAGTTCCAAGCTTCTAATCAAGGTTTGGTCTTCTTGGTGACCAGCCCCCATCCTGAAACTATCTAGGGATCACCAAGAGTTGCCTCAGTAGAAACAAAAGATGCTCCTATCACTGAGGAAATTCCAAGGGTTTTAGAAACTCTTGAGCCAGAAACCAGGGACAAAGACTAAACTATATACATTTTATTATATCACAATATCTCTGATATTGAGCATCTCCTCATCTGCTTATTGGCCTTTTGTATATATTCCTTGGAGAAATGTCCATTCAGATCCTATGCCCATGTTTGAATTGGATTCTTTTTATTATTGAGTTATAAGTGTCCTACATAATATTTTGTATACCAGTCCATTAATGGATATATGATTTGAGAATATTTTCTTCCATTCTGTTTTTTTAGTTTCCTGATGTTGCCATTTGAAAAACAAAGGCTTTTAATTTTGATGAAATCCAACGTATCTATGTTTTTCTTTTTTGCTCATGCTTTTGCTGTTGCGTCTAAGAATCTTCCGACAAATTTAAGATAATGAAGATTTACTTCTGTGTTTTCGTCTAAGAGTTTTATAGTTTTAGTTCTAACATTTAGCTCTTTGATCCAATGGGTTAATTTGTTATGTGATGTGAAGTAAGGGTCCACCTTCATTCTTTTGCATATGGCTATCCTGTTGTCTCAGCACCATTTGTTGAAAAAAGCTATTTTTTTCCCCATTGAATAGTGCACCCTCATTGAAAATCTTGACACCCTCATTGAAAAACAGTTAACCATAGATATATAACTTTATTTATGCAATTTCAGTTCTATTCCATAGATATATATGTCTATTCTTGTTCCAGTACCACAGTGTCTTGATTACTATTGCTTTGTATTAAGTTTTGAAATCAGAGAGTATAACTCTTCTCACTTTGCTCTTCTTTTTCAGGATAGTTTTGATAAGGATTGAGTTGAACCTGTAGATCAGTTTGTGGAATATTGCCATCTTAACAGTGTTAAGTCTTCCAATATGTGAATATGGGATGTTTTTCCATTTATTTGGTCTTGTTAATTACTTTCAATATTTTTTTGTAGTTTTCAGAGTATAAAACTGCTCATCTTTTATTAAATTTATTCATAAGTATTTCACTTTTTTGAAAGCTACTGTTAATGAAATTGTTTTCATAATTTTATTTTAAGATCATTCATTGCAAGTGAACTGAAATGCCATTGTCTGTTGTGTATTGATCTTGTATCCTACAACTTTGCTGAGATCATTTATTAGTTCTAATTGTTTTTTAGTGGATTACTTAGGACTTTCTATGTACAAATGTATATATCTGTGGATAGAGAAAATTTTACTTCTTCCTTTCCAATTGGAATCCCTATTATTTCTTTTTCTTGCTTTATTACCCTAGCTGGAACCTCCAGCACAACTGTTGAATAGAAGTGGCAAGAGCAGATATCCATGTCTTGTTCCAGATCTGAGGGGAAAAGCATCCAGTCTTTCGCCATTAAGCATAATGTTAGCTATGGGGTTTTTGTAGACATCCTTAGACTGTGGAGTGTTTTTATTATGAAAAAGTGTTGGACTTTGTTACATGTTTTTCTCCGTTTATTGAGATTATTGTGTAGCTTTGTTTTTTATTCTGTTGATGTGCTATTTTACATTAATTGATTTTTGATGTTAAACCAACATTTCATCCCTGGAATAAATCCCACTTGGTCATGGTGTATAATCCTTTCTATATGTTGCTGAATATACTGTAGACTTTACGTTGGGTTTCACCCACTATATCGTGTGGTCATATTCTTGGCCAGGATGGTGCTGCAAGAGAAATGCAGACATTGCACTGAAGGTTTCTGCATTTTATATTTATTACAATATGTTAACATTATTTATTGACTTGATCCCTGATCATTATTAAAAAGAATTGGCATCCTTAAGGATTACGAGGGTGCTCACTTAGTCAATGATAGCTTAGTGCATCCTTATCAATTCAAATCTCAAAACGCATTTGACTAAAAAAGCCTATCAACTTGCCAGTATATAGTAGATGCTCTGTACATATTTATAGACTAATTAATTGATTGGTTTGTGTTTTTGCAATTGGGTCAGGAAACAAGCAAGCAACTGACATGTCATATCTGATATTTTGAGCATGTCCATCAGCTTTCCATACAGAAATCCTTAGACTCGACACGGAGTGGTGGGCTGGGAAAGTCAACTCAGAAAGTTAGAACGGAAACAAGGTAAGCATGCCACGTTCAGGAAACATAGCTCCAAAACTCTTGGGTAGTAGTTTCATGGTGAGCTGAAGTCACAAGGGAAATACAGAAACGTGAAAGACAACTTTAATTCAAGCGTTAAGGAAGTGCATGATAGATGGCCTTCTTTGAGTTCCCACATTGCACAGGCCTCAAGCATAATCACAGCTCAATCATAATCACTTATCACACCTCTCTGCTAATTTCCTTGCCAGCATGGAATGTCTGCATATCAGAAGTGCTTGGCATACAGAAAGTGTGCAATAATTGCTCTTTGAATGAGTCAAGAGTAATCTGGTTGATCCATTTGGTGGGCTTCAGTCAGAGGCAGAGTGGCCCTGACCAAGTAAAACAAAGCACCTCCCAGGGAAAGAGACAAAGACCATTACAAAAGGCTTTTAAAAAATAATAGTAGCTATTGTGATCAAATAATAGATTTTGATGTATTTGGCTTTAGTAGAAGTATAATCTACCCTCTCTGTCAGATTTCCTAGATAACATAAGCAATACCATTTTGTACTTCAAAGACCATGCTGCTGGGCTGCAATTTTTTCCTCTCATTTTTAGAAAACAATAACCAACTCCCATCTAATCCCCAGAAAGCAGTTTTCCAAGGTTGAAACATACACACGCAGATCAAGATTAAAGAAAGGATTTTTATACCTTCAATTAGTTCACTATATTTTTCCAATTCTAAGACGCCTTCAATTATCATAGACTTTCCAGAATATAAAAAAATGCAATTACTTCTTATATTTAAATTTTTTTTTAATTCTGGAAAAATCTAAGATAATCGGAGGTGTCTTAGAACTGGAAGAATATAGTGAACTAATTGAAGGTATAATGTAAATATAGAAAGTAATTGCAGGGCTTCCCTGGTGTCTCAGTGGTTAAGAATCTGCCTGCTAGTGCAGGGGACACGGGTTCGAGCCCTGGTCTGGGAAGATCCCACATGCCGCAGAGCAACTAAGCCTGTGAGCCACAACTACTGAGTCCACGTGAAGCCTGCATGCCTAGAGCCCATGCTCAGCAAGAAAGCCACTGCAATTAGAAGCCCTCGCACCACAACGAAGAGCAGCCCCGGCTTGCCGCAACTAGAGAAAAGCCCTGGCACAGCAACGAAGACCCACTGCGACCAGAAGTAAATAAAATAAATAAATTTTTTTAAAAAAGTAATTGCATATTGGATCCTCATTTTGGAAATATTCAGATATGCATTTTAAAAGCAAAGAAATGTAGTCTGTTTTCACTTTTCAGTTCATGATATCCCACTAGAAAATCAAATAGCATTTAAAACGTGTTTAATGTGGTGTGTTTTTGTGTTATGTCATATCAAGAGGACAATGAGGTACTTTAATGATAATACTGATGACCACAGTACTCTTTAAATCTTTCTTGGGTACTTGTCCAACAGGGCTTAACTTGTGGGTAAATAGATGTCTGATTACATCTATGCAAACCAACAGCAATTATTCTTGTCCTTCAGATAATAAGGGCTTCCCAGCTTTGTGTGGTTTCAAAGGAAAGCATTTTGGTGTTTTAAACACAATAACCAGCAGACAGAAATTAGAACAGCATTTGCATTCCTGGGGAAAAGAGTTTCTCTGTTACACAGAGTCTGGGAAAGATAACATATGGCTTCCAGTGTGGGTTTCTCTGGCTTACGTTCTTGGTTCTCAGTTCTCTTGGTTTCATAGTCTCATTTAGAAAAATCAATAGATGGGGAAAATGTTTATCCTCTAAATATACTGCTCAACTTAGGAAACAGGGAGAATCCATTTGGGCTTAGTAATGTGTAAGAGATTTTCATTTCACCCAATGATTTCACAGCCTAAAACCTGAGATGGTGGACCCTTTGAGTTTAAGGTATCTGAAAGTCCTGTGAAATTTTCATAAGTATCCGTCCCTATCCCCCACATAGCTGATAAAAGAGATGTTCTAGTTAATCTTCTTTAAGGTCTTATTCACTTAGTGGAAACGTTACCTGCATAATTGCTTTGAGCCTATTGCTATTCGAAATGGAAAATATAATAATCTAATGGTATTGTCTCTATAGGCGGATGAGAATTTCAGGAGTGGCTGTTGGTGCCGCCCATGTGATCCAGAGAGGTTAATGCAGTTAAAGTTATTTCACAGTCCATTAAGGAGCTTACGGTGACCTCACGACCTTTGCGCCAACAACACGGAATCCATTATCATCACAATGGAGGAGCTGTGGGTTCGGCTGACTTGACAATGGGCCCGGGAAATCCCAAGTTAGTACTTAGTTTAAAAAAATGCACTTTTCTTTCTGCTTCTTGGGTATGGCTATTAATATGCTCTCCTATAATTTGTAACATTAACATTGCTGAAGGTACAGAAAAGGACATTGAGATGAAGATGTCAAAACTGCTGACTTAGTTCAGTGCATGATAATATTGGCTATGCATTGAAGTAGTAGATATCTAACGAAAATCAAGATGAAGAAAGTCAAGGAACTCAGTTAAAGTAATGATAAATTATCACAGGTTGTGAGATTCGCTTAGGCAAATAAGAGCTTTCCTCCATTTTTAATGTTACATTCTGAGATTTAATATATGATTTGAAGAGAAACAAACACTTTTAATTTAAGAATATGAATCTTATGAGTAGGATTAATTAAAACTACATTAAGATATTTACTTTATCAAAATCCAAATTTCAGAGACATAAGACACACCGCATATTCTCAAAAATATGCCACCATGACAAATAATATCACTCTACAAACATCAATCGTTTATCTTTCTTCTATATGTAATTTGGTGAAAGACATCCCTGTCATTCACATTTAAAAACAGATTTCAGGCATGGGATTAATAAAATAAAGATTTTATCAAAATACTGGTTGGTATGAAAGTGTTAATTAGCATTTTTGCTCTCTAAAATGAACTTGACTGCACGACTGTCTCCTTTGGAGAAATAATAAGCATGGAATTTTGAATCAGATTTTGCAGTACTTTGTATCAATAGAAAATAGAATCCCTATGCCAAAAGAATTAAGCAAGACTGTCTCTAGATATAAAAGTTAAATTGTAAACATAGGCCATAAAAATCCATTCATATTCCCAGAATCCAAAAAGGCAGCATTTTAAAATAATTTAAGGAAAGCATTTAAAGGTAATTAAAGATAGTTATTGCGCAGAGTAGCTCACACATCTTAGCTCATTTAAACACAATAAGGTTTCAACACTCATTACAGTTCCAAACGCCTGTAATATAATCACACTAAAAATGGAAGCCGATCGAGTTAATTTTCAGGAACACATTGTGATGATGTCTTTTTATGGTTTGCTATCTGAGAAAATAATTGAAAAAAAAAGTATCCCCTACTTCTGATGATTCAAAAGAAAATAACATGATCCAACAGTATTTCCCAAACAGCTCTACTTGAGACCTATTTTAATTATTCAAAGAATATATTCAATTCAGTTTTTGAAACTGGTGTTAAAAGTCTGTTTCAGAGTATTTAGAAGTAAAGTAAAAGTATCTCATCATAGGTTTACGTCAAGTTAGAATTAATATTACCTGTAAATAATGTGATAGTAAGTATTTAATCATTTATTATTAAAGAAGTTTTACAGAAACTGTAGTCATTAAACATTAAGTCTTCAGGGATGCTCTTCCTAAAGGAGAATTTAACAGTATCAGCTTTTGAATTTTTATGTGGTTTTTAAAATTCTTGAATATCAAAACCAAGCAGGACCTTGTTTTTAAAAAGTTATTGAATTTAGTTCTGTAACTCATTATATAACTTACAAAGCAAAAGTGGCTAGATAATACACTTTAGTTACCTGCTCTAGTTTATTAACCTGAAATGTTTTGCAAGATGTTCACAGTTGTTAGAAAATATGTTTTTATTTATGAAGTTCTAAAATATATGTTTTAATTTTTTCCCCAGCAAATATTTGTTTCAGTGATTAATCTAATTTTCATTGCAATAAATCTCCTGGTAAACATTTTATTCCTTAAATGAGGCAGAATTCCAGACAAGAAGAGTAAAGGTACAGGATGGGATACTGGCAAATAGAAAAGGCAACCACAATAAATGGATTAAAAAGAGCATTATATATATATATATATGTGTGTGTGTGTGTGTATATATATTTAAAAGTGAAGAGATAAAACAAAGTAATCACAGGTCAGAATTTCCTGTGAGCAAACTATATTGAATTCTGATGGGGTCCTAAGATATGATATATAAATGATTCTCCACAATTTGCAAAGTACAATATTAAAAATCATTTTAAATAAATTAAGACATACAGTGTCTTAATACCAAAAATGGGCATAAAACCATTAGGGCCGACTTTCTCATAGT
>NW_021703774.1:16141720-16152277 GCF_005190385.1 Monodon monoceros | reverse complement strand
TAGTGTGATTGATATTATTATTATTGTTGTTGTTGCTATCAGCCTGATCAGACACTGAAGATTCAAACAATTATTTAACTTTTCTTTTTTTTTTTTGCGGTACGCGGGCCTCTCCCGTTGTGGAGCACAGGCTCCGGACGCGCAGGCTCCGGACGCGCAGGCTCAGCGGCCATGGCTCACAGGCCCAGCCGCTCCGCGGCATGTGGGATCTTCCCGGACCGGGGCACGAACCCGTGTCCCCTGCATCGGCAGACGGACTCTCAACCACCGCGCCACCAGGGAAGCCCTAACTTTTCTTAGAATAATGCCACTTCTGATGGTGCTCTTTTCCCAGAGCCTTTTTCTGAAAGGAGACTCCCTCCATCAAGAAATCTCTCTCCATGGAAGGAAGAATTAATAATGAAAAAGAAAAAAGCCTCAAAACTCTGTCAAAACATAAAACAAGGCTCTTCGGTAAGGAATGTGTAGCAGAGCTAATTTGCTGTTAAGATGCCTCTACTTGACTAAAGAGAAAGTTATCGCTGAGAGGCTGGCATAAAGCATGAAAGTGTAAATGCAGCTCCAAAGTGAGTCTCAGACTTCAGTAGCCAAAAATAAACTGGTTCTTGGCTGAAAGACATAAGTGCAATTGTGAAACTGATATCCCTCCTTGGCCGAGTCCCAGACAATATGTTGCCTTTCGGGGGCTGATCAACGTGATTGATGTGATCTGTGAAATCCAGGGGGGCTCTCCCCTTTAATCAAACGTACTGCCCTCGACAGAAAGGCAGCTGTGGGCTAACAAGTTCTTCAGGCTTCCTCCCTCCAGGTCTCCTTAGAAATCTGACAGCCCAGAAGGAGAAAAAGGTAGCAGAACAGCCACAGGACAAACTCCACCCTGGAAAAGAAAAGGAGAAAAAAGAAAAAGAAAAGACAAGCTATTGAGTAAGACATAAGATGGCAGCAACTGAACAGTTTATTGCCTTTCAAAGAGAAATTCAGACTTCACTTTTCATGTCAAAGCCAACTCACTAAAGACATGCAGCTAAGTTTTATTTTCTTCCAAGAATATAGTTTTTTTTTTCTCTCACTTATCATCTAACAGGGATGATCAGTGTCTCAGAGTCCATATCCCCGTTTTTTCATCTCCTTCTTCGGTTTTCTTGTTTGCATCATATATTTTAGAGTTGTGGTAATCGGTCCCCAAAATAACATGTGAAGATAACGTCACAGAGAGAAAAATAACCTAAAATCTTCCAGGGAGTGACGTGAAGCTTGCAGACCCGCCACGGGTATCGGTGTGGTGAATTCTAAACACAAAGCTTCCTAACCTTACAATCATTATCACTTATTCAGGCTCTCCTCAGCTGCCTTCAGTGAAGGAATAGGAATATCAGATTGGAGATTTTGCATTTCCTATGGTAAATATTTCTAAACCTATAACAAATTGGTGCTGATCGTTTCTTCTAGAACCATCGTAATGACTCAAATTGATTTTAGCTTAAAAGATCAACACCAGGGTATAATTTACATTTGCAGGGTTTCCTTTCATGTTGAAAGTCTTCCAGATTGGTTAACCTTACCACCCTCTCCTGCACTGTTGTCCTATTTGCGCATAATATTCCGGTGCCAGATTGTCAGCTAATTATGTCACAAGCAATCAGCTAACAAAGCACAGCCCTTCTTGCCTGGAGAATGAACCATGTTTCAAAGCTTCTCCAAGAGAAAAAAATAGAGCCCTTTCATTAAAGAAATCTGGAGTGAGGGTTTTATTTAACTGAACAATCCATGTCAGCGCTGTTGTTTCCTTGCTGTTGTAGGGATGTTGATGGCTGGTTATTTCTTAGGCAGCTGCATGGGGGTGGAGCACCACAGAGCCCATCATTCATCTTTAGGAAGACACACAACTATTTGGGAAAACTCTATGATGTCAATCAATAAAATGAAAACCAATACGTTGTCTTCCTCCAGAAGGGCTTTTTGGCTTAATCTCTTTGAACAACGACCTGAGTTTTCTTCTGTAAAGACTAAATACGGAGCAAAAATACAGCACATTTCCCATTCTCTATTTTAATGGAGTTGAGATTTAGCAAAGACACGCAAACCAAGAGAATAAGCAGAGATCAGTGATGGTAGAAAAGTGATTTTGTGGTAGAAGTACAGAGTCGTCTGGAAGTTTTCAATAGTAGATGATATCGTGTCTGCCAAGTGCCTCGCAGAAAGCCTGACACGGTACTGACACTCAGTAAATACTAGTTTCCCCTTTTATGAAGGTAAACTTTGACATTAGTTCTTAGTTTTGGGGTAAATGCACATTTGGAGGTAGAGAGAGCTAGGCAAGTGATATGGCAATAAAAGCCTGGTTGGATAAAACATTTGCTAAGAATACATGAGTTCCATTGGTATTCTTCCTTCCATTCTTCTATTAAGGCTTTAATATTATTTATTACCTGGTTAATATAATAGTCATAATTGAATGATGACGATATCTTAATTTAAAGTGAATGAATGGGATTGAGGTTAGAAATCCTGAAGATGGTGTAGACAGGGAAAAATCTTTATAATGCTGAAGTTTATGACTATAAAAGGTCTGAAACTATTTTTCCCTGGAGAGCTCTGAAAATAGAGAAATCATGCATTTTGGTCCAGAATGATTGCAATGTCATTCTGTCTAGAGTCAAAGGAAGACGTGACTAAAAATGTCCCCTCCTGGCTTTGCAGACAAAATTATTATGAAGTTAGCTTATATTCTTCCAGTGAAAGAATATCAACCGGGAAAGAATAGTTTGATTTTTGCTGACTGAATAGTGGGTTAAGTCTAACTTTTCCATTTATAAGTTGCATACTCCATGGTAAATTTTCCTCAAAGGCCTCTCCCTCTCTCCTCTGACAATTAAAACAGTCAACAGAAACAGAAGAGCTGTGTACAGACCTTCAATTGCTTCTCAGATCTATGACTGGGGAGACGTAGGTAGGTCGTCATCTTCATGGGGCTCTTGAGGTTTGATGTTTGGGAGAAAATCTAGGACTTCTAAGACACTGAGGTGATGCAATTATTCCTACTTTAGCATTAGTTTGGTGACTTTCTAGGCATTATAGACCTTTGTTCTCTTTTGATAACAGGAAAGAGAGAAGCAAAGATGATCTAAAGTAGTAGTTCATAGTCCTATCCAGTTTGAGGCTGGAAATATTTAAAGAAACTATGATCAAATTTATGCAACCTGCACACGATGGCAATTATATTTTATTGCCTCTTTATTTGAGCAGCACAAGAGGACAATACATGATTGCACATCTACAGCACATACACTTTGAAATGAAGTCATCACAATATTTACATACACATTTAAACAGGTGTTTATATCTTCACACTGCAGGCAATGCTCGTGTTCCTGGACTGGTAGAAACTCCTTAGGGTCCCTCAAGGACTCCCTGTCTTTGGCTTAGGAATCTCTGTTCTGAAGAAACTGACAACTGTCCTTTTAGGTGTCTTCCCTTCTAGAATGCACCACTGTCTTCAGTGGAGAAGAAAATCTGTTTTTAGGGTAAGCTCGAATTTGAAATAAATAAGAGTGATCAGAGATGACTGGGAGCATAGAGAAAAGTAATATGTTATTTACAGTGACAAATTTCACAGTTGTTTAACTTCAATCCATTTTAACCATTTAGGGAATATGTATTTATGTAGCCACTAAAGTTAGAGATGAAAGAAATCAGCCTCTGGAATCACCGAATTTATGTTTTTTCAAGATGTCTTTTGAAAAAACAACACCTTATTTACTGTCTAGGTTTTACATCAATATTTGAAAGGTCTTCCTTGAGTCTCTGTCAGGCAGGCCTATTAGGAAGTGAGTAAATTTAATAAACACACAACTGCACTAAGTATGTATCACCTAATTTGCATACCTGTGCGGGTACCAGTGCAGTCAGTGTGGGCAAACAGCTGTCTGCTCAGGGTTTGTGTGGTTATGTAAATGAGGCCCTCAGAAAACGTGTCTCTATGAAAAGAGCAAACCTCAGGCTGGAAGGGAGTTTCAGAAGCCATCCAGGGCATCCTCAGGCACAGCACATGTAAAGCAACCCGGAGGGAGGCGTTAGTCTGTTTGTTACGATCATTAGACAAGGATAAGCCTCTAAAGAGAGTGAGAAAAGAACTACATACGCGTATAAGAAAAAAAAAACAAAAACAGCTTATACTGTGGATTTTTAAATTTGAAAATTTTCAGTCTGATAGGAGATACAACGTTCATTCTGGAATACTCATTATTTTAAAAACTGGAACCAAAAGGGAAAGAGGAGGGAGGGATAAATTAGAAGGTTGGGATTAACATATACACATTACTATATAAAACAGATAACCAACAAGGACCTACTACATAGCACAGGGACCTATACTCAATATTTTGTAACAACCTATAAGGGAAAAGAATCTGAAAAAATTAGATAGGTAGATATAGATAGATAGATAGATAGATGATAGATAGATAAACTGAATCACTGTGCTGTACACCTGAAACTAACATGATATTGTAAATCAACTATATTTCAATTTTAAAAAAATCTGGATTCAAAGCTCATTTTGCAGAAGAATGAAATATCTAAATCAATTAGCTGCTATCTTTGCTTTCAATGGTAACAGATATTTGCCACATATATCATGTGAAGTATAATACCAAATAGGACCCCAATATTAGGAAGAATAAGCAGGTTGGGGTCCTCTGTATTGTTTATACTTGATCTCCTGAGATTAAACCAGCTTTAAAAAAAAAAAGTATAATCCTCTAAGAGTTAAATGTGTAACTGAGTCCTATAAACTTACCCTATTTCTGTAGTTTGTGATAAAGTGAAATTGAGCCAGAGAACAGTTTTCTTTATGTAAAGAAATTAATAATAATGTGCAGATTTGTGTTTTGTTTTATGTCTTCAAGCCACACAGCCTTTCACAGAAGAAAAAAAATTTAACAATGGATCAGAGTCTGTGGCGGATGGTGGCAGCTACCTTTAATCTGATATGAGCAGTTTCATAATGTTGTTATACCATAAAAATATAAGATAAACATTTCTAATATGAACCAGGTCAGCAAACCACACATGTAAATTCATTTGCAATGATCGTACATTAATAGGAATGTTCACAGTTCTGCCAGTGTGCATTCATTAGAAATGCTTTCTCAGTGAATATCCCATTTAATAGAGTCTCAATAGAGCCACACTCTGAAAGACTTCCCATTCTGATATGCGGGGGAATCCTTCAGTGGATGCTACAGACACCGTCTGACGCACAGTAGCTGAACGGGGCATATATTGCCAAATTCCTATTTGTCCTTCACATGAAGTCCATATTGACTGCTGCAAAAATTCTTTGTATGAGCTACTAGTTTCAAATTGTTTTCCAACTTATACTGCAATTGAAAATTGGACAGCTTTTCGATTGCTCTCGCATTCCGATTGATCACCAATACAGTTTTTCAGAATTAAGAATATCAGTCTCTTCTCGTCCCTGGAAACGTGTTGACTCTGTGTGGCTTTCATTTAAATATTGCAGGACAGTTTGTGCCTGACTCTGTGTTCAGATAACATACAGGGCGATCAGTTAGATTTATTATCTCTTCTCTCAACGCTACGTTATGTATCACTGTGAAAAATACCAACCTCCTGACATGATGTTGCCTTCTCTCCAAGGTCTCCTAGGATTAGTATCTGAGCTTAGTTTCTGCAGCATCACACAGGTCTCAAGGTTTGTGATGTGTTCTTTGGGATGGGGCAGTTGTAATGACCAAAATGACTGATATGTTTTCTGAATAAATGCATTCTAACAATGTTAGGTTATCAGATCAAATGAATAAATATTTATTGAGTGATTACTATGTATAAGAGACTCTGCTAGGCCCTGGAGGATGGGGCTGGGAGGGCATGTTGAAGCTTATCTGAAATTCTCAGAAAGTACAAAGTGAAATCAATAGGAAAGAGGGAGTCATTTAATTTGTCTAAGCTGTTTCTGAGTGCTTTCAAAATCACTCTGGAATGTCCTCAGCGGTCCTGTGATCATTAATAGTCGTCACCATTTTCCGATGGAACAATTCAAGAAGGGAGAAGTTACATATTTTTCTCAAGGTCATACAGCAGTACAGATGCAAACGGGAGACTGCTACTATAAGCAGCTACCTCCTGGCTTGGTGTTTAAACAACTTGGGAACAGTTGTTGGTGCTTGGGACTTGGGGAGGTCATGCTTTGGCTTGGCTGTGATTGCTAACTGGCATTTATGATATAATTAATTGATACAAAACTGCTGGCATTTAAATTTGTGTAATATAACTAGTCTTCCTCCATCAGCATAGGGTGCTCTCTGAGCAAATGAGTCTAACCCCTCTGCTATTATAGGACTAAAGGGAAACTGTATAGTCCTCTTTTTAATGAGTACTCTCCACGATATTCTGTGAAGATTTTAAACACACAGAAAAATTGAGAGAATTTTACAGCACATATCTGTATACCCACGACCTCAATATGATCATTTGTGTTTATTATGCTTGCTTTGAAACATATCTATCCATTCTTCTATTCATCAGTCAATCCATCTTCGTTTTGGAAGCATTTTAAAGTAAATTGCAAATATAGCCCTTTGGAAATTATTTTCACCATAGGGCAAAGAGGTTTATCATAGTGACAATAATGGTATGGGAGGAAATAATTATAATTGACGTCCAAACAAATTTGTTCAAGATTCTCCTAAGTATTGACTAGTCTTCTACTTGTGTGGTGTTGCATTCATTAGTTTATCTGATCCTGGTAATATGCTCATAGGGTAGAAAGGCAGATATAATAACTTCATTTTACAAATTAAAAAACTGAATCTTGGAGATGAAACACCAAGCTCATGGTCACCCATGAGGTGGTATATTCAAGAATAGATGACTTCTACCAGCTCCTGGACCAGTGGTCTCCCTAGGTCATGCCATCCATGCTCTTGTCAAAAACCTCAAGGTAAGTTTTTAATGATTACTCTAGTAACTAGTTCTTAAAACAGGAGTATTTAAATAGCTGAATATATGCCATAGTCACTGCATTAACACCCATAATCTTGTTTCATTTGGCCATTTTGTTAAACATACCTCGAAACCTTTTACTTAGACATAGCTTGAGGGCTGAGAAGCTGTTACGTCAACTTCCATGACACTGCTATGTATTAGCAGTCCATGGCTAAATGCTTCTAGATATCCAACTACATTTCTATTAGCCCTATTTGTGGTTTTCCTATGAAAATTTAACTCAGAAAAAATTCATTTATGATCCTGTACATTAATCTTCACTTATCTCCATTTTGTCAATCCTATTGAAACTGAGTCCCCCTAAAACCAAGTTCCTCTGCTGAGTTTATAATTAACCTCTCTATCCAAAATTTTATTCCTTTTCTTGTTCTACACCTGTTCCCCCTCACGAATGAGGAATATCAAAGAAAAGGGTGTTGTAATTGAGCAGGACCCTATGGGGCCTTCCCAGGACAGATCCCCCTCTCCAACCATGTCCTCCACCTGCCTCTTATTTGCAGAAAAATTTTAACCTCCTAGGCTTTCCCCAAGTTCCAAAGAGTAAATTTAATCAGAGAAGTGAGAAAATGCAGAAACAAAGGAAAATAGGCAAGACAAAAAAATAATAGTTTAGCCATTAAACAAAATCAAGGACCTTTAGTTCCTCCTCAAGGGCTATAAAAAATATTCTGAGCCATATTCTTGAGCTGTTTTGCAGATACTGAAACCCTCACCAGGTGCAAGGAATTAACTGCATGTTGACCACAAGCATGGAGACCCTAGACCTGTTGAGACCAAAAGGTTGATGATATTAACTCCCAAAATACCACCCAGTTACCCTTACCACCAACCAATCAGAAGAATGTCCACAAGCTGATCATGCACCCTGAAACCCTCTCCCTCACCCTGTCTTTAAAATCCTTTCCCTAAAAGTGATTGGGGAGTTCAGGGCTTTTGAGCACTAGCTGTCCATACACCTTGATTGGCGCCCTGCAATAAATGCTGCGCTTTCCTTCACCGCAACCCATTGTCAGCAGATTGGCATTACTGCACGTGGAGAGCAGACCCAAATTTGACTCAGTAACACTATTTTTTAAAGTTTTACTTTTATATCATAGAAATGATAGTGCTTCTCATTAAAAAAAAAAAAAAGAACTTGAACAAAACAAAAATGTGCAGAGCACTTAACTTTAGAATCTTTCCTTCCAAGGAGAACTTTCCATTTTGCATTTTGATTTGTATTCTCTCCATCTGAGGTTATACTGGTTTGCAACTTTGCTTTTTTCACTTAATAGTAAATCTATTTAATGGCTTGTAAAGGATTCATAGTCTCCCATTCAGTGATTGCATCATGATTTAATTAATCTCTTATGACGGATATTTAGTTTCAAGTAGACATTCAAGTAGACATTCTTGTTTTTATATTCAAGTAGACATTTCAAGTAGACCTTCTTGTTTTTATATTTTGGCTCTCATTTGCTATGTTTACAGAGGACAAATTCCTAAAATTGTGTGTGATGGAGGGAGCAAGAAAGGGGGATAGAGTAGCTGGGGGAAGGGAGGCACCATTCATGGAGATGAGGAAGACCAAGGGGGAGCAGCCTTGCTAGTCAATATGTTTCAGACAGGTTAAGTTTGAGATACATGCTAGATGTAAGTGGAAATATGTATATACCACATGTTAGAGGAGAAGGTAGGAGAGGAGATATAGATTTGGGATTCCATGGTGTCTGGATGGTATTGAAAGCCTTGGGGTAGGATGAGATGATCTAGGGAAAGCATGGGAGAGAATAGGGTCCAAACCCTTGAGATGCTCTAACTTTCAGAGGTTTGGCCAAAGCAGAGCCAGCAAAGGAGCTCAAGCAAGGGAGGACAGAATGTGAGCTGAAAATCCAGGGGCTTGTGATATCCAGAAAGCCTGCAGAAGAAAGTGTTTCAAAAAGAGGAAGTGGTCCAAGTGTCAAATGTTGCTGAGGGACCAATTAAGATGAAGTCAGAATTGACTATTGAATTTGGTATACAATTTTTTTTAAAGCTACAAATGTCAAATACATATATGAAAGTGATAACTGTTCTTACTATTCAAATAAATTAAATTCAAAAGATGTAATCTTTTTGTTTATCATATCACCAAAGATGAAAAAGTAGTAATATCTAATATTTATAAGAATGAGGAGAAATAAACACTCTTATACAGTTGTTGCTTCCATATTTTTCTTTGGAACGCAAGTTGACAATATCTTGCAAAATGTTTCATGTGTATAACTGTCAATTCAGATATTTCTCTTTCAGGAATCTGTCCCATTACAGAAATGAGTCCAATTTAACCCCCTTTCCTACCCAACTACTACAACCACTTCCGAACTGAACTCTCAGCTTTTGCTCTTAACTCCCTGTTAAGAGCAAAATTCCTTATATTTCAGATGTACTGATCACTTGAAAATGAGTATCATCTCCTATCATCCACCAATCATTTTCAATGATTTCCCAATGCAGACAGTGTAAAACTCAGGCCTTTCCCATAACCTATATTAACCAAAATTTTAGAAATGAAGACTTAATTGAAATAAAAAGGTGTTTATTTCAGATCTGTTAGGATTGCAGCCCAGGAGACACAGATTCAAGAAGCACTACAAAATAGGGAGAGGTTATAAAGGCAAAACCTCAAGATAACAGTTAGTTACATGAGTTGTTTATCAAGAATTACAATTGGAGCTGGCAAGAAGTAAGGGTGCTTGTTAAGTAAGGATTGATTGGGGTCTGAAAAGGTTGCATAGTTACAAGGGGAGACCTTGAGACCATAAGGTTGTGGGCTGGTGGGTGTTCTGAATACAGCTGGTGGTGTCCTTGGGTCTGGTACAGTTCAAAGAAAGTTCAGGTTCTCAGTGGTGCAGAGACATGTCTGAGACCAGATCCTCAATGGCCACCCAACTCCATTTTTGTAAGCCTGAACTGCAAATACTCCGTTATAATTCCAATTCATCAATCTATCAAGTCCTATTTCCCAAGACTCACTTTGCTGCCTTTCTTCCTCCCCCTATCGGCCTTCTTTCTCTATCTGCAGACTTCAAATTCTTTCATACAGTAGGGTCTTACACTTTTCTCCTCCCAGAATTTTCCTTTAGCTTTTCAATGGCTGACTCATTATTCAAGTCTCAGCTTATTTATTTATTTATTTTCTAATGTGTCTTTTGTCCATTTCTTCCCTCTTCAATGTAAGTGCCCTGTTCAGGGTTGGGAGGAGCTGTGTGCCCAATAACTGTCAGTTGAAAGAATAAATGTTTATTTTTGCCCTTTGCTATTGACTTTGTCCTTTCTTTCTTTCTCTCTTTCTCTCTCTCTTTTCTTTCTTTCTTTCTTTCTCTCTTTCTTTCTTTCTTTCTTTTCTTTCTTTCTTTCTTTCTTTCTCTCTGTCTCTCTGTCTCTCTCTCTTTCTCTCTCTCTTTTTCTTTCTTTCTTTTCTTTTTCTTTCTTTCTTTCTCTTTCTTTCTTTCTTTCTTTCTTTCTTTCTTTCTTTCTTTCTTTCTTTCTTTCTTTCTTTCTTTCTTT